>NC_079914.1:2318292-2435069 GCF_024868665.1 Triplophysa rosa
ATGTCAGTTAATGGGGGATGAGAGCTGTTTGGTTTCTGACATTCTTCCAAAAATCTTCCTTTGTGTTCATCAGAACAAAGAAATATATACAGGTTTGGAACAACCCGAGGGTGAGTAAATTTTCATTTTTGAGTGAACTATCCCTTTAAATGCTTAGTGAAAATGTATTTTATACTCGCTCGTTCCAAACTTGTGATGCTACTAGTGTTATTTTTCATACAATGATAGTGAAAGGCAACAGCTGCAGATATTTACTCCATAACTTTTGGACTGTGACCCCGAGACATAGTCCAGTGTATTATAAAATATTTGTGGTTTATTGTTTGCAAAAATTTTGATTTGATCACGATTAACCAAAGTCATATTTGGAACAGGGCACGAAAAAAATGAGAGAACTGGAAATTTGAACTATTTGAGTGAACAAGTTCTTACATCTTTACAGAACGCCAAATATGTTTGGAACAAGGCAGAATTTGATGCCGTCAAAGAAACCAAAACTGATTACTTGATGGGTAAGACTGCCCTCTCTATTTGGAGGGAGAGATTGCCTTTGTTTTTATCTAATTAATCATAAAACCAACTTTATATATTAAATAAACTTCTTCAGTAATAATAAAACCACGTTTTAAACAACTATTGTTTAATATAAATACTTTGACCATTGTTGGTTTACACCGGCAATAAATGCATCTGGCCTGTTGTATTTGCGAAGTCAGCTGTTCTGTTGGGTGGCTAATGTGTTTTAATGCTGTTGTTTTTATTGTTGTGCTCAGGGCTTTTCGAGCCAAAGGACACCAGGTACGAGTTGGAACGCAACCCCAACATGGATCCATCATTGACAGAGATGACAGAAAAAGCCATTAAGATTCTTCGCAAAAACCCTAAAGGATTCTACCTCTTTGTAGAAGATAAGTGCATAGTGTTTTTCCATTGCATGAGTCTAAGGTTGTGCTGAATACTTATTTTGAATTTTCTTTCCTCTAAGCGGGAGAATAGATCATGGCCATCACGCAGGCCAAGCCAAGTACGCTTTGACCGAGGCTGTGGAATTTGACAGAGCCATTGCGCTGGCGGCTGAGCTGACCAGTGAACTAGACACTATGACCGTGGTCACTGCAGATCATTCACATGTGTTTTCGTTTGGTGGCTACTCCTACAGGGGCAACTCTGTGCTAGGTATGGACCCAACGTCAATGAAAGCCTGAAACTAAGAATGCATTAGGACAATTTCTAGATACAATGTACAATAGTACATTTTAAGCACAAACAGGGTACATTACAAATACCATTATGATCCATCATCTGTTTTCCATAGACAAGGCCGAAAACACTACATAAAGAGATTTATGTCCAATTTAATGGTGTTCTATTCCCATCTGCCATATAACAGAACCCAACACACATTACACATTACCAATAGACACTCACAGAGACCATTACAGTTTCCATTAAAACTTGTCACGAAAACGCAGGAAAGAACCCAATTGCAGGCAGCGGGGATGAAGGGGTTAAACAAACAAGCAGTTTATTTAAATAATAAAACACAAAACAAGAACCCACGATGGGGCAAAACACAAACAGGATAAATAATAGTACGGAGACTAACTGACATTAAACTGAATAAACACTTGAAAAACTCAACTAAACTAAACACTTACTAAAGCAGATAAGGATGCTACAGACGGGAACAAGAATGGGCAAAGACGGTTGACGCTGGACGAATAACAAGACTAACTGGATACAGCACATAGCACACACAATCCATGAGCACAGGACAAAGAAACATGAGGGTATAAATAGGAAAGACAAACGAGGGATAACGACATGGGGCAGGTGTGGGACATTAAACACTCAGGGAAAGATAACGAGGAAACGAGATGGCGGGAAACAGAGACGAGACACTGGAGAGAACGTATATTATTGTCAAAAGGACAATCATATGTTTCTCTCCACACATAACCAAAGGTTTTGCCATGGCTCTGCTACAGAACCAAGAAAAACATGAATAAGGAAGCAGAGCCATGACAAAAACTATTACAATTCCCATTAAATCCATTAGACTTTCTTTGGTTTCTACTGCTTTCTTCAGTAGGGCAACATTCAATGGCTCCATCATTCATTCTCTAATATTTACTCAAAAGTAAACAACACTGTATATGGACATTTTTATGAGGTTTGCTATTTTTGCAACTCTGACAGACCCTGATTTGTGTGGTCTTGGAATTTTCCATGTTTTGTTTACTTCCTGTGTCTTTCAGGCACTTCCTATTCAAAAGCTGAGGATGGTAAACGGTTTACTACTACATATTACGGCAATGGTCCGGGATACCAGATTGTGAATGGAACTCGTCCTGACATGAATGACACAATCTCAGGTAAGTTTTATGTGCATGGCACATGAGAGTGTTTTGATATGAAGATACCCCACCTTGTGGACATATATGTAACTGCATGTAAATAAAACAAACTATTGGCAGGCAATTATAAAGAAATATTTCACCCATAAATTTGAATCCTTTCATCAATAACTCACCACATGTGCAGTAGTTCCAAATTTTTATGATTTTTAAAATAAGAAATAAAAAGCACAATTAAAATTTCACAAAGGTAAATCAGTAGGACTTCTGAATCAATGCAATAGCCATGTCTAAGAAAAAGGCTATTGACCAATTAAACCTTGCATCTGTTCCTCACACAGACCTGTAATATGGCTTCATTTTTATGAAACTCCAAAGCTGTAACATTCATTTTGATGAAGTTTAAAGATTAATCAAAATATCTCCTTTTTTGGATCAGAATTGTAACTTTTGGGTCAAGTGCTGTAGCTTTAAATGAACTGGTATTGAATAGGATATTATTTATAATATTACCTTATTTCTTTTGCTTTTTTTCCAGGTAGTGACAATTACCTTCAGCAGGCCGCAGTGCCTCTTGATTCAGAAACTCATGGATCAGAGGATGTTGCTATTTTTGCCAAAGGTCCGATGGCCCACCTCTTTCATGGTGTACAGGAGCAAAGTTACATCGCTCATGCTATGGCTTACGCAGCCTGCATTGAACCTTACACTGACTGCCAGCTGGAAAATGATGCGGTGGGCACGAGGGTCAGCCTCCTGATGCTGGTGTTGGGTTTGATGTCATCACTCACATCTCTGATATAATGTCACTAAAGTGTTTAATAGAGCATGCTTGCACAACGCATACTTAGTATTGTGTCTGTTGCTAAGAAGATGCAACATTTAGAAGATGCCCAGAAAGTTGGATGCCGTCATCTACACTGTACTATTTTTGTTATGTTGAAATACCATATAAAATCCTCTGTGAGGACAAGTAAATTCAAAGTTTCAGCCCACACTCTGAAATGATGGAAATAATAATTATTAGGTAATTTATGTACAGTTAATAAATTTTTTATATCAAGTCCTTGTGCAAGTTTAATGAGTATTTCTTGTGTGAAATGTATCTTATCAAAACATTCTCCAAACCCGCTTGTCCTCTATCTGGAGACTAAATTTGTTCAAAATAAACAATAAACTATACCACCCATTTGTGGTGTCTATTTTACTTATTTTTATGGAGCATGACAGCAGATACCGTATGTGGAAATATGCAAGAACAATATGCATTTTAATGTTTTACATTCAGATGTATTTACAGTGCGTAAATATAAAAGACAAACACTGTGAGTTTATAAAACGTTTAGCTTAAATGTGTGATATGAATAGTGCTTAAAAACAGCTCTTAAAGCAACTCAGAAATAGTATACTTTATGTCATGACTTAAAAAGTGGATCTATAAAACCTTTATCCACTGACTATAAACTTTATCCACTGATAGGACATAGGACTTTTGTGCTACACAAAATTATGCAAATTGGATAACGGAAGTTTTGTGTAAGGGACCATGTGAAAAGTTAATAATAATAATACCTTTTATTTATAATGCGCTTTTCTTACACCCAAAGCGCTACATCATATAAAATACAAAAATACAAAAAATAATAAAATAGAATAATAAGAGAACAATCAACAAGCAAAACAATAATTCCCAAAGTAAGCATTGATGAAATAAAATATAAATATGATTGTAATTAAACAAGTGAGACATCATATTGATCTGTTAAAACACAGTCATAAAAAGATGAGTTTTTAACTCATACATTATGAGTTAATACATTAATTATAAACAACCCTGCATTTTGAAAGGTAGCGAAGGTCATAGCTCATTTTTCTTTTGCAGAGCAGCTTTACTTTAAAAGATAACTATTGGTTTTGATAAGCTGCTTGGACGTCATGCAATAAATAAATGACTGTATGGGCTGTTTTTTTATGAAGGACACAAGCTTCTATACTATTTCTATTTTAATGGAATTTTCTTTTCTTTGCATTATTCCCTTCTACACAAAGGATATTCGTATGGATATTCAAAAACAATCAATTCAAAACAATCCATTTAGCATCTTAAGGCTTGCCACACTAAAAAGTTTAACAAAATGTCTGAGACCAGAGAAATGTTTCTAGGTGTGGAGTGCCACCATGTGACCAAGACAGCACACCCAACACCACATATAACAGATTAGATTTTCAAACCAGCAGTCCCAAATGTGAATATTTCACAAAACCTTTTGCAAAACGTATCCTCGTCACTTTATATAATTAAAGCTGAACCACTGGAGTGACATTTACTCACTTTCAGCATTTTGAAGTTTGGTTGCGTTGCAGTTTATGGAGGAGTCAGACATCTCCCGGACCTCTTCAAAAATATCGTAATTTGCATTCTGAAGATAAACGGAGGTCATAGGGTTAACGAACGAATTGAGGGTGAGTAATTCATGACAGAATTTTAATTATGATTAATGCAGTTATTGTAATCATTGTTCTATAAACAAATAACATATTCTATAGCTCAAACCTTTTAAAATTGCTTTTATTTAAGAGGAGCATTCTTTTTAGTTAAACATTTTTTTTCACACACACATTTTCAATAATTGATTCATTCATTGGATTAATTACACAATTAGACCCATCCAGACAAAAGCTATCAAATTAACCATCAATTTATGTTATCATAAGTATATTAACTTTGCTTTTTGGTGATTTGTATTACTATAGTTTTACAACAAATCTTAAACTATGGTTACTGTAAAACCATGATTATTCAATATTTAATACTTTAAGTATGTGTGAATATTACTTTCCTTATGTAACTGGTAGTGCATTAATACAAAATGTAACATTAACACGTAGGGCGCATGAGTAATGCATTCCATTCAAGTGTGCCATATTTTACCCTTCACTGTAAAAGAGAGCATTAAGAAGTGTTGATATCACGGATAGCGATTTTAAACAAACTTGAGCGTTTGGGGGGGACTTTTTTTTAGACCGAAATTTCAACATAGTAGCCAAGATCGATCTCCCTTCGTTGTGCCCTTCCTACTAGTCATCATTTACTGTACGTCCTTAGGCCTTTGCCACAACAAAGATGGCGAATCTCTCGCGACATATACGCTTTGCGTTGCTATAGCAACTCTTTATGTCTCGCGAGTACAGAGAGCGCGAGACCGACTGCGGCGCCGTTTCTTTTCTTCGTACTAAACGGGCAAGTGCGCGTTGGGAGAATACGAGTCGTGAACAGTCTCGAAACTTTAGTGACTAACACTGTTTAACTTTAACCTTCAGGAGGAATATACATCGGCGGTTTTCTAACTGGGTGAAGGTGGTGTTTTAAACCGATTCGGTGTGTTTTAAACGTGTGTTGGACGCGTAAACAGCGTAAAAGAGGAGTTGTGGGTGGGTTTGACGGTTATGGCAGCACCGCGACCCATTAAAGGCATCCTAAAGAACAAATCCAGTATCAAAGCGCGACCTGAAGAACCAGTTAAGGACACACCAGAACCAGCAGCCTATATAAACCCTGACGACGACCAACAGTGAGTAAACAATCCATAGAACATACATAAGCAGCGGTACGTTAACTGTACAGTAACCACATGATGTTGACAGCTAAACTAAAGCACTCAACCAGCACTAGAGGTTCTGTTTCATTGATTTAGTCAGGTTAACGTTAGCTGGGTGTGTTGGTAGCTTGGGTTGCTAACTGGTTAGCCACTGGACTGTCACCTCGAAAACCATCCTGGTGAAATAAGATCTGATCCGTCATTTTCTTGCCTAGCCAGCAGATCAGTTCATGACTGTCTGATATTTATTGATGCTCTTATTTAGATAGGACGATGAAATTGTATGCAACGCATTTTTGCTTTTTGGGGCAGTGATGTACAGCAAAAGTATTAAACATTAAGTAATTTAACAAATGTTTTGCAAGAACAATTTATATTCACTTTATAACGTTACATGCAATAAGTGGAATTGCAATAACTTCCTGGTTTAAATAAAAAATGCCGCATTTCTTTGGGTGCGACGATAATATCGTGATTCGCTATATAGCGATAAACAATTACAATACGTATGATTTAATTATGGCGTTTTTAACCGTATGACATTTGTTTAATCCTACTGGTTGACCTGCCATCACGTGACCTGTGTCAACATGTGTTTTACTGTGCTTTTACTGCTTTAGGATCTCTCTTAGGGTGGCCCAGTTGCGTAAACTTAGCCGCTAAATTTAGACTGCGTCTTAACAACTAGTCTCACTGACTAGCAATTAGTTAGGACTAATCAGTCTTACTTTTCATATTTCAGTTAGCCCAAACTACCTTTTTATAATCTTGTAAATCCTACATCAGGTTTGAGCGGATTTCAGCAGTCACTGGGAAACACAGCAGCACCTCTTTCAAACGTCTGTTGTGTACTCTTCCATGTGGATTGGCACATTTAACTGTTACTGTAGAAGCAACTACTGTAGAGTGCTCCAGTCTAGTGGATTTATGCCACATAATGCACTGACATGATTTTAATCTGACTATGGATCGTCAGAAAGCACAGGTTCAGGCTACAAAAGCTTTAACCATTACTTTGTAAAATGTCATACATAGTCTTTGCTGTAAATTGGCACTGTTATTGCAGGAACATAATGATGAATTGAAGTCATTCTTTACCTTTTCTTGCTGTAATGCTTTGACTTAGTTATGGTCATGCAGTCAAAGAAAAACATATATTTATATTTTTTCCCCAAAACATTTAGCAGGTGCTTTACAAAGGAGAAACCTGATTTACAAATGAGAAACGTCACAGTCATTTTTTTAAAGTTTCTTGATTGACCATCTACAGCCAACAATTTAAAGCCAATCATTTTTTGCATCCTTTGTAGCAAACTAGACCCAAATGAATTTGCTTATAGAAAGTGCATGTAAATCTGGTCATGGTTTAAGTCATGTGCCAATAACGGTTTTGTAACTTAGTGTCTTATTTAACCACCAAACAGTCACTTACGCATTGATCATTGAGATTGGGTTAAAACATAGGCTTGTACAAGGGTGTTGAGACATGAGTCTGCTATTTCAGTGGGATTTCTGGGCTGTGTTGCCAAGCTGGAACTACAGGTAAACGGTATGGTCACCTCTCCCAGTGACCATAAACTATCGGCTCATGTGAACTGACAAGTTAGCGAAGCACAATTTGAAAAGGAGAATAAAAGTTTATCATATCGAACGCTGCAGACAGGTATCATTTGTCTGACAGATGTTGTTGACATAAAAGGTAATAGAAATACTGGTTTGTTGCTTTCAGCAGCTATTAGGTTTAACAACTTACACATTTCAAAAAGAATCATTTCACAATTTGATCAAATGCACTTGGTAAAATGTCTTTTGAAGATCTTGAAGTAGAATAAATGTAAACACAGTCAATCTTAGTTGGCTTAGTAGCTTCAATAAGCCTTCTGCATTTAAACATGAGCACAAAGGAAAAAAACTGTAAATATTTTATTGTTGACAGGCCTGCTTTTAGTCAAACTTCAAAAGCATTAAAAATATTTTATGTATCCGATAATCATGAACAGAGATCTAAACTAATATTTGTATGAGATTACGTTTGAGAGGTCAATGAATTTACAGTGTTTGTGTACTAAAATAATTAAAAAGCTTGTAAAGCTGTACATAAAAAATTGAATTGAATTATTTACGTAGTGATGATATTCATATGTATTATGAATGCTACTGCAACCTATCTATTAATACCGCAAGTTCATTGGCTTATTATTTGCACTTCAAAAGGTAAATGTGTTTAAATAGTTGAAAGGGTTTGAACTTTCGTGTATCGACGATCCTCAGACCTATCGGCGATAGCTGATTCCCTAGACGATAGTTGGCTGTTTGCCAATATACGTTGCAAATCAATATTACAAACGTGCATTGCGCATTAATTCATGTATGAGAACTTGCAATGCAGGCGGCTTAGCCTTTTCCTCGCGCCAGAGAGAGTTTATAATGTGCGGTCTTTGAGTTTTCTGCGCACTAGAGTTTGTGATGCGCGCGGCTCGGCCTTTTCCTCGCGCCAGAGAGAGTTTATAATGTGTGGGCTTTGACGTTTCAGCTCACGAGAGAGCTTGTGATGCGCGCGGCTCAGGCTTTTCCTCGCAGGAATTGCTATGCGCGTGAGGGTTTAAAACCATCGCACGAGTTGTTCCCGTTTGGCAATCAAGTAATAACAGCGCACGCGGGCATCAATGACGCATTTGGATGAATGATATTGATTTATAGCAATAGTGTTTACTTTCTCTCGTTTAAAAGGTTGCGGTGGTAAGTAACAATGTTGCCAACTGCACTGAACTTAAACTCTGATAGAATGCTAATTACAGTGACACATGAGCATTTTCTAGACACGTAAGCTTCTGTTTTTGTCCACAAATCCAGCTTGTCATAGATAAATGCGTAATTGCCCTGCCCCTCTATACTATGGCGTATCGGCGATCCACAGGCTGGCAATAGAACTATCTTACTATAGATAATATTGCCCAATACTAGTCAATTCATTTCGTTATGTATGTATGCCACTTATTGCTATTTTTGGCTGCTCTTTTAAAGGCGTTCTATGACGTTTTAAAGTGGGCCAGAGTCTTTGGTTAAATGTAGAAGATCTCAGTGGAATATTGGTATCAGGGCTATTAGTATAATCTATAATTGTATGCTGAGTTTAGTGTCTGATTTTTTTCTTTTAGGAAAAAGTCACAGAAATGGGATGAAATGAACATTTTGGCCACATATCACCCAGCAGACAAGGACTATGGGTTGATGAAGATAGATGAACCAAGCACGCCATACCACAGGTGAGCAGCATGTTGTAAACATGCCATCAGTACTCCTGTGAACAATCAACCACACCTGATGCTTGAATGGTTCATCAGGGCTGACAAATATGTCGCACATGCTACGAAAAAAATCTGTATGTGCGAAGAATAAATTTGCCAGTGTTACACGCATGCGATAAAGTTTTGTGGAAACAGGGAAGGAATAGCGGAGGCATGATCTGGCTTTTTAAATATGTCATCTGCTTGTTTTGCGTGAATGTGAATGAGCATGTTCATAATAATGCTATAACTATCAAATTATAAATCGATGAAAAAATTGTTAGATCTGAGTAATAATTAAAGTTGAATTTTAAAATGAACTGCATTTAGAAATCTGTTAGAAGACTCTTGACATGGCATAGACTCTGAAAATATCCATTTTGTGCCATTTGTTAATTCTGTATGGATTGTAGGTATGGGATGTTGAGGTCATTGCTGTACTTTCTGGATATGTAACTGCCCTGTCTGCAAATACAAGAGATGCACACTAAGGATGCAACTTGATATGACAGAGCAAACTTGCGGAAAAGGTCATGATGTCTCTCTCTTTGGGCTGTCGGCCAAAACTCTGTGTCCCTTTAGGATGGTCGGCGATGACGAGGATGAGGGGGCGCTCAGTGACTCGGAAGGAAATACAGTCCTACCCGGAGATGACCTCGCCAAAAAGTAAGTGACAGATGAGCTTTCGTTCAAATGTAGGTGAGGGCACTGTATAAAAGCCATCATATATGGACATAAGACTTATACATGAACATTTTGCAGATTCACTTCCTTTATTCAGTTGGACAGAAAATAATTATATTAAAATGACATCATGTTATGTTATGGGGGACTCCAAAATACAAAACTGAAACAAGACAAACCAAACACCTAGTGACACTAAATTAAAATATGGATGCAAATTGGTAACTTTCATGACTAGTTGATGTTGGAACAACACAGGATTTTATTTATTGTGGGTTTACTTGTGTTATGTGCACAAGGTCAGTTGAACACAAACACACAGCCTGTAGAGTTAGCAGTTAAAGATGATACAGGAACAAACAGAGCTTGCTTCCCACAGAACAGATGTTTCATGTGGCTTACAGGCAAATTTGTTGGTCACAACAACTTAGTCGCTGATGGTAACCCCTGTTTCTATTACAGTGGCTTGCAAAAGTATTCATCCCCCTTCATTTTATTCACATTTTGTTATGCTGCTGCCTTATCTTAAACTACTTTAAATTATTATTTTTTTACGTTAATCTACACTCCATGCACAATAATGACAAAACAAAAAACTGATTTCTGACAGCTTTGCAAATTTATTAAAAATAAAAAACAAAAATAAGTACATTGCATAAGTATTCATACCCTTTTCTGGGACACTTGAAATTTAGCTCAGAAGCATTAGTTTTGCTTGTTGATGTTTATACACTTCGAGTGGAGTTAACCTGTGCCAAATTCAATTGAATAAGTATGATTTGGAGCGGCACATACCTCTCTATAAAGGGTGCAACAGCTGAAAATGCATATCAAAGTAAAAACCAAGACATGAGGTCAAAAGAACTGCCAGTAGAGCTCTGAGACAGGATTGTATCAAGGCACAGATCTGGGGAAGACTTCTGGAAAAAAATCTGCTGTATTGAAGGTTCACAGAAGCATGTAGCCTCCATTTATCCTCAATGAAAGAGGTTTGGAACCACCAGATCTCTTACTTGAGCTGACCTCCTGTCCAAACTGAGCCATCGATGGAGAAGGGTCTTGGTTAGAGCGGTGACCAAGAAGCTGATGATTACTCTGGTTGAGCTCCATGATCATATATGGAGATGGGAGAAACTTACAGAAGGACAAACATCACTGCAACACTCCACCAATCTGGGCTTTATGGCTTAGTGGCCAGACTCAAGCCTTTGCTCAGTGAAGACACATGGAAACTTGAAATATGCAAAAACGTACTTCAACGAATCTTTCAAACTGTCAGAAACAAGATATTCTGGTCTGATGAATCTCAGATTCATGCATCATGTCTGGAGAAAAACAAGCACTGCTCAACACCTGTACAATACCGTCTTAACAGTAAAGTGTAGTGGAAACAGCATCATGATGTGGGGGTGTTTTTCAGCTTCAGGGACTGTACACAAAATACGGAGATAATGATCATGAAAACCTAGCCCAGAACATTCAGAACCTCGGACAGGGCAGAAGGTTCATTCTCCAACATGACAATGATCCTAAGCACACAACTAAAACAATGCAAGAGTGGCTTATGGACAACTCTGTCTATGTCCTTGAGTGGCCCAGCTAGTGCTTGAACCCAACTGAACATCTCTGTAGAAACCTGAAAATGTCTGTCTACTGATGCAGGCTTTTATTAGTGTTAAGGCTGTAAGTTAACTTTTTTTGCACATAGCACTGGTGCTAGAGAGGTTTAAAGTTTGGTAGCACAGGCAGAAATGTGCAAGTGTAGTTCATTATGAATAGGCAGATAACTGACAAAAGACATTAATGTTACATACAGATGGATAAATTAGGGCCATATCATTTTTAGATTACCTAAATTTGTTTTAATATTTCTAAGTTCTGTGTTTTTCCTTTTTAACTATACAATAGTGGTATATTTGTCCACATAAATTAGTAGTAAACTGCAGTAAAATTCTTACTATATTGTTTTTTAACTTTACTATAGTATACAGTGTTTATCAATTTACTACAAGGGCACTTCAATTTTCAATAGCAAATACAATAGTACACTACAGTATTTTTTGTCTGGGTGTTCAATTTAACGGGACTTTTATTTTGACGGGTATTCGAGAAGACGATTGTTTGCAGATAGCTTCACGCAAACAGTAAAACGATCGTAAAATAAACTCTCAGAGCAACTCAGGAGATGAAGTTCATGTGTTCATATCCTCATACAGTGCAGACGCAGATAAATCCTCGACCATCACTCGTGTTGTATGTTAAACTGTGCACATAATTCACTCAGACACGCAGAACAGCCAGATGACATTGAAATAACAGGAGTCCGCGTCCGCATGGACTCGATTATTGTCACACACAAACAAGCACAAACACGCAGCTCTGAGCTCTGTCTAAGGCACATATTCTTATTATTCTACGTATATGTTGCACTGTTTTTTTTTTCAAGTTACTTGTCCGGTCGGGCAAGTAAAATTCTCTCTCACTTGCCCATACAAAACATTCACTTGTCCCGGACAAGCGTTAATGTCGAGCCCTGACTAATGATCTCCATCCAACCTGACAGAGTTTGAAAGGATCTGAGAAGAATGACAGAAAATTGCCAAATGCAGATGTGTAAAGCTTTTCACATCATACCCAAAAAGATTTGAGTCTGTAAAGGCGCTATAACCATTTTCTGAGTTGAGGGTATGAATACTTATGCAATGTACTTATTTTTGTTTTTTATTTTTAATAAATTTGCAAAGCTGTCAAAAATCAGTTTTTTGTTTTGTCATTATTGTGCATGGAGTGTAGATTAATGTAAAAAAATAATCATTTAAAGTAGTTTAAGATAAGGCAGCAGCATAACAAAATGTGAATAAAATGAAGGGGGATGAATACTTTTGCAAGCCACTGTAGGAGTTTGCTCTACCATAGAAGTTTTGTTTCTAAAGGGAGTGGAGTCAGAACCAGTGGGAAAACATAGTGTCCACCGCTTTTTAAGAGGGTGACTGAATGTCAAACTTCTGTATGCTTTATTTCTGTAATGTTTGTCGAACACTCACTTATCGCCAATTTGCCCAGCCCTGATTGTAAAACAAAATGTGATTGGTTGAAGCTTGGACGTAACCAGAGCCATTGAGAGAGAGAGTCGCCACAACGGAAGTTACATTTTTTTGCATGTCACGTGATTCATGGAGCCTTCAGATAGCTCTTTAAATGCTTTATTCTTTCACTTTTTTATTCTGTGAAAAAACTGTTCCATTGGAGTCAACAGAGTTGACACAACTCTCTCTCTCTCTCTCAATGGCTTTGGATGTAACATGATTAGGTGGGTGGAGTCCATCTGCTTGTAGATTTGTGTGCACAATTTAACACTAGGAATATTTCTAAAAAAAACAGATATGTAGACCATTTCACTGATGCACAAAAAACATCTACGAAAGGAATGTCACAAAAATATGTTTGTACATAGTTTATTTGCGAATCTCATTTTATTTATTTGTGAATTCCATTTATGTTTGTGTGACTTCTTACATCTTCTTGTGCATTTATTTGTCATAATTCAATTCAACCCAGATTGTGAATTTTTAAAGATAAACCAACTAGATGTTTTGAAAAGATTTTGCACATCCTTACTATACACACATACTTGAACATCAGAACTGGAAACTCTTGGTAGAATTTCCCAGAGAAAAAAAAGGCACTTAAAGATTAAAATAAATAGATGAGGCGTGTTTTTGTAGGTTCTTTATGGGTCTTTGAAAGCCATAGAGGGATGTAAGTGTTTTTTGTGCCGCGGGTATGTAACCGAGTTCTGGCTGCTGTTGTGCTATATTTTTCTCATCCCTGTCCTCACAGTAAGAAAACAGCTCTCTCGCTCTCTCCGTCTCTTGCGATCTTATTCTATATCTCTCTCCTCTGTTTTTCTTTTCATCTCTCTGTCTTGTGTTTCCGTAAGGCTTGTGTATTTTTTCCACCCCTTCCCAGCAGTCATTGGGCCCATTGTGTGTTGGTGTTTGACAACTCCTGAGAGATGCTTTCTTTAGAGATTCTCGTTCATGTTAGCAGTTTGCTGTCAGAATAAAGCAATTTTTCTAGACTTTTGTAGTATTTTTAGTTTTTGAATCGGAAACTCTTTGAGCGCTACTTTTATTAGGGAATATGCTTTGTGTAAGTATTGTAGTGAGAAGGCTCAGTGGAGTTCAGAACTGTTTTATTCTTACTGTCAGACTGGAAGCCGCAGTGGAGGGAGCTGAATCTCGCTTCATGAGGGACCAGGAGGATGAGAGCAGTGAGGAAGAAGAGGAGGAATTGAGTCCGGAGGAGCAAGGTGAGACCCGTCGCTCTCTCTGTGGGATGGCCTGAGATTTACCTCTGTTTGTTCATACAGACTGAAGTAGATTTACACAGCTCACTGCACCGCTAGCCTGGGGCTGTCCGGCTCAAACTCACAAACACACATTGGTCCATTTGGAACGTCTTTTCCCCTCACTATCCGTCCAACATTTGTTTGAAAAGAGATGCATTGAATAAAAAGTGTTGTTTGTACAATGTTCTTACACAGGAATCATTTATGTTTGCCTACAATACAACCAGCCCTATCTATCAATCTGTAAATATAAAAAAGGCTAAATAATGCACTGAAATTGGAGATCTTTTCCTATTGGTGTGTTTGTAGCTGTACAGATCTGTTTGTTTCTTGCCTCTCATGCACATACCTTCAGTCCTGTTTCTTCTGTGAAACTGTGGGACAGTATATTTATGCGTTTATCTCAGTGGATCTTTGCGTTTAGAGCCGTGTGTGTTTTGTCCCTCCTCAGTCAGAAAGAAGGAATTCCAAATGATGAGAAAGATGCATTATAATGAAGGCCTGAACATCAAACTAGCTCGACAGCTAATCGCCAATGAGCTGGAAGAGGAGGAAGATGAAGACGAAGAAATGAAGGACGACACAGAGGCCGAAGACATCACTGTCGACCCACCTCAAGACGGTAAACTCAGTAATATGCAAATAAATGATATATCCATATGGTTTCACAAATCAGTTGTTTTGTGCAGTGTGCGTAATGTTTTTCAATTGTTAAAAACTATTTTGAGAGGGTCTCTACATAATTTAAGGGATCCCATAAGAAGGGATACAAGCTATTTTTGACATGGTCCTTTTGGCTAACACCCTAAAACCTAAAAACTCTTTCTCTGCTGCAGCTGATTCTCTAGATTCCTAAGAATGTCAAGACTTGTCCTTCAACTCCTGCCTTGTCACATGAACCTTTAAAAGGCACAGTGTTGTCACCGGTTCAGCGCCAGGATTCCTTTCTACCTTGTGTATTCCACCGACACTGCAATGCCACACATATCAACCAGCTCCTTCATTTGCCAAACGTTTCTTGTCATCATGCTAACAAAACAAGACTGTTATCAGACATTTTGAGGTCAGGGGTCCACCCTATTCCTGGCTGAAGAGCATGGGAGCTCCATACCTAACAACCGCCAGGCTACCGAGAAGTGCGTTTGTTCCCAGCGCTACCTGAACATGGCTGACGGTAGCAGATCCACTTCAACATGCCCTCCTTTATCCTGATCTAATGACTTCCCGAATGAAACGCACTGTTCTTGTTTCCAAACACCAGTTTGTTTTCATTGAATACCAACCAATAATGCAACTTAAAGGTGGTTTAGCATGCACTGGTTGTAAGTTTGAGATTTAAATCAAGAGGACTGTGTGCTCTTTGAGTCGGCTGATACACGTGTGTAGTGTTAAACTGCTCATATGAGTTTGGCTCTATGCATGGCTAACAAGACCATGTTGAGTTATATTGGCACTAATTATATCTGCTCTGTGTATACATTGATGGGTAAGTATTACTTAACAATAAACTACTGATCAATAAATTGAACCTTTTGATTGTCTATGTTGCTTTTCCAGATTAAGACAACTGCTTTAATAGATGCTAATGTTTTGGGTTGCCTTTTTTTCTAAATGCCATTCTGAAGTTTTGTTCTGTGATCACTGTTTGAATTATACCATAATAATTGAATAATTTTCCTGTAATGTTTTGATCAATATCTAAATTCCACCTCAAATAATACATAATTTATTGTCATTTATATTCTTGAGTTATTCTCACCCTCTGTTTTATCACTTTATAATCATGAATTCTTGCTCACAGTAAAACGGGTGAATTTTACAAAGTCCACCGTATTTAATTTGGCATATTTTAACTCGCAAATCAAGTTAGAATTGAAAAGGTTATTATTAAATTAATGCTAGTTGAAGATTCCTCTCATTGCTGCAATGCAAATAATACTCTCATCTTTGTTACTGTAATACAAAAGAGAATTTTTAATGTAAAAAAAGTATATATCATGGTAGTATGTGATGCCTTTATGCTGCTTATACTGTACACTAAAAAAATCAGCTTTGAGTTGAACTTCAAATAAAACTGAAACATCTCGATGCATTGCATTAAAACGTTTAAACGACATGATATACAATGATAACATGAACCAGGCAGGTTTTGTAAAATTTACCCAAATATCATATAGTTTGTGTGTGTTATCATAAATGGCACAATCAATCATTTATATCTTACAGTGTGTAGTTCTAAAGTTTCCACTGTTGTGGATGTTGAATGAGGATGAAAATTTCATATGTTGTTGTACCCTTGAATGATGCTTTAGACAAATGTGTTCAGTTCTCTGTATAATGTCTTTAAATTTGGTAAAGGCACGTATTTCTTGAAGAGTTGCATATTTAAATATAAGGGACAATGGAATTAAAGTAATATTATGGGTTCGAAAGTTAAACCTATTTTACCATCATTTGTGGCTCCTTCATGAATTGAAAAAACAGGGTCACAGTTGAGGTATTTACATAAATATGAAATGGCCCAGCACATGAACTGTAAAATATAGGGGAGAGCGGGGATGAACGTACAGTAACGTTTTTTTGGTTGCCTCAATCGCTCAAAAAATGAAGCTTGATTAATCAGATTTTTACAGAAGCAACATCCATATCTCTGCTACAAATGAACACTTAAAGATACCGCTCTTGTACTATTACAGCATAAGTGACAGAAGTGCAAACGTTACAACTTACCCCATGGGTGGGGTTCATTGTACCAGACAGAGGGTTAGTTGTAACACTTGCTAGAAAATTCTGTTCAAACACGAATAACTCAATATTAATCTGTCTATAAATTACAGGTGAATATTGTTTGTACATCTGTCTATAATACACATCTACCAGGCAGCCTCCTTCCACTAACCATATCCTTCAAAAAATACATATGGATAGTTTTATGAGAAAATGCTAATCATAATTGTCGGTTACTCTCACTTACATTGTCGTTTCAGTTATGATTTTGATCGAAGCCTTGTTGCTAAGATTATCTAACATGTTTCAATATTGTGCCATGTTTCAGTCAACAAGACAGTGATTAAGATAATAGGTTGGATTTACCTTACACAACCAAGTTAGAAATGAAAAAAAAACAAGATGAAGAAATTTACTTCCATGCTGAAGACATACTTTGTCCAATATCAACATGAAAACACATAAAAAATTCACAGATGATTGTCATGTAGGCCTATATGAAAAAAACTCATTTTTAGCAGTGCATTTTGGGGGGGGGTGTTACTTAACATTAACCCAAATGCTGGGCTTAATTTATATTGAACCTTGAATGTTCCTTTAAATTGAAATAATCTAAAAATTATGAACTACATTTAGCGTTGGGATGAAATGTCAGGTTTCTAAAACTTCCAATTCTTGTAATGCCCCATCCGTCATTGACTCATTTGACATAGCACTGGGCTTGTAAAATTAAATATGCTTTATCCTAAATTTGTAAATTAAACTAGTGCTTTAGTTTTATGATTATGCTGACCTTACTCTTGTTTTTCTTCGTGTCTTTATGGCTAATTTGGGTTCGTTTTATTCCACTCCAAGGTTCCCCCTCCCCTAAATAGATGTGCATGTTCATCGAATGGAAGTGTGCAGATTTGCCAGTCATTAAAATGTTGGTACGAACTCTTGCTCTTTGCAATTGTCTGTGGGAATGTTTAAAAGTGACGTAGACTCATCCTTCAAAACTACTTCCTTGCATAATAGTACGTTTTTGTATGTTCGTATTTTTAGTCATTATGAAAGTCTGAATGTCCGCTAAAGCATGTCTGCCACTAGATGGCAGTAAGCTACAGTTTAAACCCTCATAGTGAACTTGACTGGATGGAGGGAGAAGCTATACTTTATTGTTGTAATAATACAGTTCTAATACGCCCTTTTCACAATGACGTCACTTAACTTCCGCCTTTTTGCAAAGCAGTGTATCATAACATCCGTCTTGCAACAAACAAGAAGAACAAGAACTTCCGTTTTGCCGTCGCGCTGGAATTTAACAACAGTGAGAAAATAAACTGACAGAACACGTATTCAAGTACTTATCCTAGCACCTTCGCTAACACAAAAAGAAAACAAAACACTTACCTTCATAATCAAACAGGTACTGTTCAACGAAGAATTTGTATCCTTTCTCTAGCTTTGATCTTGTCGTTAGCGAAAATTTGTCTGCAAGACGTTGTAGATCATGCGTATTTGTGGCAGATGTGCAAGCCACTTGGTAAACTCCATTCTGAGGCGCTAGCGGAAGTAACTTCTTCTTCTTCTTGAGTTTTACTGGCGGTTGGCAAATCAGCTTATAGGTGCATTACCGCCACCTTATGAACTGGAGTGCCAGCGGAAGTAATGATACACTGCTTCGCGGCAGAACGGAAGATGCGTGACGTCATGTGAAAAGGGCGTATTGCTTACCCACAAATGACCCAAAACGTTCCCTGTAGATTTTTTCCACCTTCCACTGAATGCCCTGCAGTTTCCCAAAACCAAAGTTATAATGTAAATTGTGTGTATTTCACGGTTTAGAATGAGAGAAAATTATTAGATTTATTGGCTTAGCTGGTTGTGTCTGACTGAAATGGTACTGTTTCCGATGAGACACTATGAGGCATTGCTTTTCCTCGACGGCTCCAATCTTCCATTCATACCAGGCAGGTGTGATAATAATAACAATAATAAAGATGACCCAAAGAATACAAACATCAAACAGCGGAGTAAAGAGAGATTTTTTGTATGTTGACTTGAAATGATGAATTGTTTACCACAAAACTAGTAATGTGCGCAAGTAACGTTAAATGATTTCATGGGAACTTTCATTACCTTCACTCCTTTGCACGCCCTCTCTCAAAAACCACACCCTCCACACCCGTCGACCAACCAGACATAGGAAAAATACATATGCGTAGAATGACTGACAGGACTAGAACGTTTCTGATTGGCTTATCAGTAACACGACTCGCTCCCATTACATTTTCTGTGCTATTTACAGAGCCTATGTGGTATCGTTCCTTATCTTCAAGGATACAGGAAGATATGACATTGTTTGAGTGATTAAACAATCTCTTACAGCACTTTGCATCCTTTTTACTAATTGCAATAACCACGCCCACGTTAGGCTACGTTTCATGTCTATTACCATTCTACTCCAGTATGCCATCTCTATGCGTTTGCACGAAACCCAAGCCCCTGTAAGGGAAGTCTACGCACTCGGCAGTCATATTTGAAACGCCTCCGGGCCGCCATGGCACTCATGCAAGACGAAGCGCTATCTACTTGAATGGGGGAGTCAGATATCTGTAAAATGGCTGGTTTAAATCACACTTAATCGACATATTTCTGACCAACAATTAACATCAAATGTACGCTACATTTCGCTTCTTAAGACACGTTTTTTTAATTGCTCTAACTGCTGCACATGCGTAACCGTTCATAAAGAGCACCTCCACGAGAGAAACGTCAGTCGAGTCTTTCAGTTGCACTTTCCCTATTCATAGTTATAGCACTGTAGCGTCTTGTTCATATCTATAGTCTTTGACGAAACATGCTACGAAGATAGGCAGAGCACTAGATTTGACACACAGCCTTATTCCATTTACACTTCACAGATCAGTCTGCTCGCTTTAAAGCAACTCCATTAAATATCATTTCCACAGCTTTACACTGACAGCCGCCTTTCTTTTATCATATGTGGAGTTTATTTGAGATTCAGGAGTGATTTGAGCGGAAGTTTGAGCTGTTTGGGATCTTGCAGGAGCTAATGTTAGCCTGCTAGCTCTTAATCTGTTTATAAACCTGCGATCTCAACAACATGAAGATCACTTTGGATTTTGAGGAATGTCTTAACGATTCACCCAGATTCAGGTAAGGAAGACACCTTTACACATTTATTGTGCATATGTATGAAGGAGTTAAAAATGACTAATCGGTGAACTTTCGGATGAAGTTCAACATAAGCGCCCTCTTACATACAGTCAGTAAACATATTGAATATGACATCATTTATAGTTAGTAGGTATGAATCATTCAATACTCGTTACACATTAACGTTACTTGAACAATGTTTTAATAGGTAAATTTTGTGTTTATCCGTTATCATTATAACATTTTGACAACCTTTTCAAAATTATAATGTGCACTTGTACAGAGAATAATATAGAATAACTTCGATATCTTAATATATAACTTTTACTGTGGTCGTGAATAATGACTGTCATTATATAACTGGAGTAATATCTGGACCTGCAGGTACTGCAGATGTATTCACTAACGTTAATTCTTTAAAATTGTCTAAGGAGCTTTGTTAAAGATAATAATAAAGCAGAACATTGGACATAAGTGGTACTAATGCGTTGACGTTGTGTAAACTCTCTGGGAATTTGGATGGCTTTAGTGTAGGCGTTTTTTGGTATTTACATTTCATGTACTATGGGTTATTTAATAAGTATGCATGTGTTTGGATGTGGCTATAAGGTTGTCTTATTAATTTATTGGCAGACTTGATCACTGTTGCATCTTGTTTAGGTGGAACATCTCATGGGTCTTCATGTGTGTCTTGACTAGTTATAATATGTATCTTCTTGAATAGTTATCATACGTGTGTTTCAGTCTTAAGTAATGGGTGATTGTATTTTTAATGGTATGCTGGACTTCAGTCACACTGAGCGTTGCACTTTCTTTGTAGTAATAGCATATACTGTATATTTATAACATTTGTAGTTTTGATGAAACATATGCAAATAAATGCTAGCAAGATAGACACTGCACTAAATGTGACACAATATCCTTGGTGAAAGATGTGAGCTTGTGACCAAAGAGAACCACAAGAACCAATGGGATTCAAAGTTAACACCACATCGCCATATTTGAATTACTGCTCTGAAAGAACATGTTCCTATTTTGGGTGAACTATTTCTTCAAAGAAATACTTAAGCCAAAAGTTTGGTAAAAATGAACACTTCTCCAGAATCATGAAATTGTCTCACGGACAAGAAGTTTAGCAGTTTACTCTATACAGTGAAAGTGAATAGAAACTGAGCTAATGATCTTAAAAAGTACATAAAAGCATGATTTTATCAGTGTTTGCTGGTAATTAAATTCCATGACCTTGGTGTGTGTTTCTAGTGCCATGCTTTACCAGTACAGAAACAGTGTGTGGAACTGTGGATATTTCCTTGCGTTTTTTGTTTTACATTAAAAAGAGAGACGACAAGTGTTAAAAATATTTAAAGGATGAACTATTAAAACCTTGAGAACTCAAAGTGAGTCTGTCTTGAAATTACTTTCTACAGTATGTCTCCGTTTTCCTTTCCTTGCCGAGAACAACATCCTCTCTCAGAAATAAGGAGCAGATGTTGTCAAGTAATGAGCAGAAAAAAAAAATCTTTCTCTTTGTCAAAAAGAAGATTTGGGTTCAGCTGAGAAAACACGAAACCACAACCGGACAGCTGCTTTTAGCAACACTTTTGGACTGAAATGTTTTGATCGAGCTTACTTCATCAGAATTATAACTACGGTGCTTTGTTATTGAGATGATTGTTGGTGTTTTGGTCATAAATATATATTACATAGATGCCTTGCTATCCCTTTTCGTAAATGGCTCCCCATTTTGGAATGGTCCAAGTTTGGCTGTTAACATTCGAGAGAAAGAAAAATATGGGAAAAGTCCATTGCGCCAACAATGTTAGATGGGGTCAGGATAAACACAACGACGTTTACTACTTCATATTAGGTGTTTGATCCAATTCCTAACCTACTGCAATAGAAAAAGTAATACAAATGATAAGATTGAACACCTAAAAACACCTCAAATGAAATTTGTGAATTACGTGTTCTCAACTTAAAGGGATACTTCACCCAAAAATGAAAATTCTGTCATCATTTACTCACCTTCAAGTTGTTCCAAATCTGTATAAATGTCTTTGTTCTGATGAACACATAGAAAGATATCTGGAAGAATGCTTATAACCAGACAGATTTTGCCCCCCATTGACTACCGTAGTAGGAACAATTACAATGGTAGTCAAAAGTGCCCCAGAACTGT
Source organism: Triplophysa rosa (assembly GCF_024868665.1). Taxonomy (NCBI): domain Eukaryota; kingdom Metazoa; phylum Chordata; class Actinopteri; order Cypriniformes; family Nemacheilidae; genus Triplophysa; species Triplophysa rosa. Next base: position 2,340,639 of record NC_079914.1, read on the forward strand.
TTGCTGTCCTACATTCTTCAAAATGTCTTCTTTTGTGTTCAACAGAACAAAGACATTAATAATGTTTTTCCTACTATGGGGGTCAATGGGGGGGCGAGATCTGTTTGGTTATGAGCATTCTTCCAAATATCTTTCTCTGTGTTCATCAGAACAAAGACATTTATACAGATTTGGAACAACTCGAAGGTGAGTAAATGATGACAGATTTTTCATTTTTTGGGTGAAGTATCCCTTTAAGTGAACTGTTTTCTCTTGAAACGTTTTGATTGAAAAAAAAAACGTTTTAAATGTTCTTAAATACGTATACCACATACACGGTAATGCAGGTCAGTCTGTGAATGTTTTTTTTATCATTATATCACCTCTCTTAGGTAAGAATGCACTGTTTTATGTTTATATTCCAGTGGGTGTTTTCACCTAACCCTTGTCCAAAGGTTACTGTATCATAGAGTAGAGTTAATGGTCATTTCATTAGAGTTGCAATGGTTTCTTCTGCAGGCAGATTTTCCGTCCTCATTTTTCCATTCGCACTGTTTAACTTGGCATTATGTAAGTCAAAGAAAGAGCGATTAAACAGGCCTCATGGACTTGGTGTCTGTTTCTACTTATGTGCTAAGTGCTGGCTTTAATGTGCTGATGGTGAATTATATGCATTTTAAAGAGGTGTTTTTGTTAGTTTGTTGTTGCTTTGTCTTGTGAAAATGCATTTTGTGCATTTCCTCTGCTACAGGATGAGGTGGGGGTTTTGACATTGTTTGAGACCTTGTTCAACTTTTTACAAAGCAAAAAACCCCAATCATTGTTTTTTATTTTAAGCTACTGGTACCTTTAACGGCCTACAGAACATAAGTAGGCTATGTTTTGGCATTACACAAGTAAGTGTGTTGGGCAAGAATCACTGTCTGTTACTATCTCATAATTCTCATATTTAGGGTTGAAGTATTAAACTTCAGCATACAGTAACTTGCCTGAACTTGAAGGATATGAATGAAAGTTCAAATAAGGACTTAAAGTGATAGTTCGCCCAAGAATAAACATTTTGTCATCATTTACTCACCCTCTTGTCATTTCAAACCTGTATGACTTTCTTTCTTCCGCAGAACACAAAAGAAGATATTTTGAAGAATGTTGTTAACTGGCCCCCATTGACTTGCATTGGTTTTGTGTTCATACAATAGAAGTGAACGGGGGCCAGTGCTGTTCGGTTACCAACTTTCTTTAAAATATCTTCTTTTGTGTTCTGCGGAAGAAAGAAAGTCATAAAGGTTTGAAATGACAAGAGGGTGAGTAAATGATGACTGCATTTTAATTTACGGGTGAACTATCACTTTAAGTAATATCTTGACACGACAATTAATATCATAGAGATGTGTGGCTGTCAATATTTTATCATTTATCAGCCGTATCAGTATTATTATAGTTGTCTTTTAGACTTCACTATGCTCTTAGAATGATTTTATTTTTAAATATAGAAACTTTCTAATTATCATTACCGTTCTTTTTGTGAACAGGCTTTAAAGTGGAATGGAAGTTTTGATGGACCATCGTGTTTTAATGACCCACACAGATAAATAATTTATTATAAACACAAACATATTTTGTATTCCTGAAATTAACGTTAGTCACACACATCACATGAAGTTCATCGGAAGTTCAATTAATACAGGCACTGAAATAGAGAAACTGTGGTTTTATGCACTTTATCTTTCTTTCTTTGGTCTGCAACGTATTATTATCCAGACGTAGTAGACTGACAGCATGACAAGACACATAAAAATTGTGATAAAAATCAAGGTTAGCACATAAAAAATAATGTTTGAACTTTTCCTTAATACATGTAGAAATATGACTGTTGTATTGTTTAAAAGTGAATCTGAACTTGTTTTCTTGGCAGTATTTGAGGCCTGAAAAAATACAGAGCATATTTGATGTTTTTTTGACCTGTTTCTCTAGTTTTCATTTTCTGCAAATAAATGCAAATATAAACTATATTTTTATTTAAAGGAGACATCAGATGAAAACCCCACTTTTCCTGTGTTTATAATCGGGTCCCCGGTGCATCTAGCAACCCATAAAACGTGAAAAATAAGAACCCAGTAAGTTTGTTTTGGTGTCCGTTTCCCTGAAAGCATGTGAGAAATCGAGCCGTTCAGATTTTGCTCCGATAGTGACGTCCACAGCGGATTTTATTATAATTTACCGCCCCTTAATCTACACAGTTCCACCCATTGCGATCCGCCATTGTTGTTTTCACAAGCGACAGCGGTGTACTTGACTCCATGGCTAAAATTCGTGGACAACATGCAATGTAGTCGCTGCACAGAGTCCAAACCTAGGAAGAGACAGGAGTGGATTTATTTTATTTTTAGTGGAAATCCATCAGAAACCATAAGTAAAAACCTGCTTGTTTGAGCGAATCACTTCAAACTGGAGTGCTTTTTCAACCTGGGACAGTACAAGCAGGATTAGCTTCAAAGTTGTTCCTCAAGAGGGATCGAGACTGACTGAACGAGACAAAACTGCCGATGTAAGTAATATTTATCAACAGTCTGAATTGACGTAAATGTACCGTATATATAGGAGGATAACGTTAGCATATGATAGCGAAGGGAGCTAAGTCAGTCACGGGCTAAATAGAACATTCAAAGCCAGTGTTAAACTTACTGTATATAAGTGCAGATGGACACTTGGAGTTTAACTGTATGAATGTTAATACATTATGTGCGTTAATGTGTTTAGCTGCGGCAAGCTGTTTGTTTTGCTAATGAACAGGGGCGAACACTGGGGTTAGTTTCGTTTTAAACGTTTCCAATTGTGCTTAGGCTGAAAAATCTGTCACAGCAAACTAGCTCTCACATTGTGTGTGTAACATTATAACTTGTCAATGACAAGAGCTAAAATCCATGTAATTCCGCTGAGATCTGCAGTGGATTCCGTGGATTTTAGGTAAGCATACATGCACAACGTAAGCGCATTAGCTGTTTGCTGTGACTTATTTTTTTGTCTCTGGACGAATGATTTGAGACGATTAAGATGAATCTAACCGCAGAGGAATTCAGGAAATATCATTTAGCTAAACCATTGCCACTGCATGTGTGTTGTGTTGACACGCCAGACAGAAGGGGGTGGGGTTCGCTGTAACTCATTATCATTTAAAGAGACATGCACCAAAACGGGTTGCTGTGAGCATAGCTGTTTTTGACGAGACAAGAAGGGTTTTGTTTACATAGCCATTGAGTGTTTTTAAGCAAAATATGTTCCAGACATTTCACGAAGACCCTAATAAATCATATTAGGGCTGCACGATATCAAGAAAATATGCGATATGTGGTTTTGATGTTGAATATTGCGATAACGATATTTCTTGCGATATAACATTTCCTAGATAAATGCTATTTTTATTAGTTATTTTTTATTATTTATATATGTAATTATCATACTGAAATAAACAGGTAATAGATATTCTTCTGATGTAATTAAATCTAATTCAGGCTAAAAAAAACTATCGAGGAAGAGGAAAACATTTAGACTTAACACTACAGTGTGTGTTCAATTCAACAGGACTTTTATTTTGACAGGTTTTCTGGGAAGGCTATTGTTTGCCAATAGCTTCACTCAAACAGTAAAGCGCTCATAAAATAAACTCTCAGAACAACTCTGGAGATGAAGTTCATGTGTTCATATCCTCATACAGTGCAGACGCAGATAAATCCTCGACCATCACCCGTGTTGAATGTTAAACTGTGCACATAATTCACTCAGACACGCAGAACAGCCAGATGACATTGAAATAACAGGATTCCGCATTCGTATCTAGTTAACGTACGTTACATGGACTCAGTGCAGTGCACTATTGATTATTGTTACGCACAAACAAGCACAACCACGACAAACGCACTTCACACATACACTCAGCTCTGTCTAATGCACATATTCGTATTATTCTACTGTACATATATGTCGCACTGTTGTTATAAATTTTTTTTCGAGGTAATTGTCCGGTCGGGCAAGTAAAATTCTCTCTCACTTGCCAATACAAAACATTCACTTCTCCCAGACAAGCGTTAATGTCGAGCCCTGCAAAATATTGCCATATTTCAGACGTAACGTACTGTTCTCTTTAGGCACAAGTTCGTCGCTGTCATTTTCCTCGCTCGTCTCTATTCCTGCCATATTTATTCTCCGCTCTCTGCTTTGAGCCGCTAGGTTCAGCTTTGGGCCTGCGATCTAGCCAATAGTATAATAGCACCTACTTGGCGGGTATAAAGATAGTAATGCCCCTTCTGATTGGTCCAATTTGGACAATCTAAGCATGTAACACACAAATGATTGACATGAAACAAATTTAATTTATTGCAACTCTCTGCGATATGGTTATCGCATATACTATTATCGAGGTAACGATAATTTTTTGATATATCGTGCAGCCCTACCATCTTGTTGAAAGTGCTCGTCTGATTAGACCTTTAAAATTAGCAAAAAATTAGCAAACAGTGAATCAAAGTAATGCGCTCACGTTGTGCGTGTTTAAACTTGTCAATGACGACATGCGCACCCGCGATGGCAGCGGGAAACATTAGTGATGCGTGACCCGCGCAGTTGACTGATCACACAAGATCTACTCGTCTTTCCACATGAAATAACAACTGGAAGAAATTCCAAATTTGCAGGTCGTACATGAGCAAGTACTTGTAAAAATGCTCACGCTGTCTTGAAAACTGGTCGCAAAATGCGATTTGGTTGCAGTCTGGAGCCCTGATATAATTGTTTTTAATGTTTTGGCAGATGGCCATCTAGCAAACTGATATAACCCGCGCCTGGCCCCGCCCCCTGATGTCATTGTCCATCTCGATGTTTCACTGTATGCATCGTCCGATGCCAATTTGGTAGACATCACCCAACCCTAATCATCAGTGTTTCATGGAGTTCAGAACGGCCAAAGTTATTCTTTCAGTTTTCTAAATATTTACCTCACTGGGAACCCCCTCCCCTACATTTCATTCTGGATTGTTTCACAACAATTGCAGGAAGAAATCCATAACAGAGGGGCCGATCCAATCGTCCATTCCTGCTGAGCGTCACGGTGCGAGAGACGTCATGGCTCATAACCTCTCAACTCTTACTGGTCGGTCCCAGTGAGGAATCTCTACTGGTCTTACTTCACAACATACAGCAGAGATGTCCAATGGATCTCAGATGCTTAAGAGTTCTGAGATTAGTCTTTGTCTCCTTACTTTTGCTAGAAAGAGTGCCTTTGAGGAAGGTGGGCGTGACATCTCTTTTGAATCCAGCTGGATAAACAAATCTCCGTCCACTGGTTTGCTCGTGCTAGGAATAGTGCTGTTTTTATGATGTTGACACGTAGAGGTCTGATGTGGTTTCCTGCATCTTGGTTGTTTAGTCCTCCATATTGCCTTTTGTTTTTTGATGTTCACTCTTTTATTAATGATAAACATCACTGATAATGTTATCCAGATATCAGTGATTTCAAGCTGGTTCTCATGTGGATGTTGGTCTGTTGGCATGTTGACTTTGCGGCTGAATCTCATGAAACCTGATGAGCTCACATTTTCTATATAAAGTTTAATTTTTGGGGGGAGAAAAAATACTTTTAATACTATTAGCTGTGTTGTTTGGATCAGCGAGGTCCTGTTTTCAATGTTTATTCAAAAAAGACTGTATTTTTATTTATTCAAGATAAACATGTTTTTTTCAATCAGATATATTTTTGAAATGCTTTGCACCTTTTCTAAAAAATAAAAGGATTTAACAGAGGTAAATGACAAATATAACCATATGGTGTCTATGTTGATCGTAATTGGGCTAACCTGTAAAGAAATATTGCATAATTTGTATGTCTTTTTTTACATACATTTCAGAATTTTTATGTTTTAATTTTGATGTAATGAACATTAACACCATACAAGGGTTAAAGACCAAATAAAAAAATGAATAAAAAATAGTCAAAGTAAAAAAATAATGTACTGAATTTACGATTTTTTAAAATCGTGTTTAATAAACAACATAAAAACCAACATACAAGTCATAAAGTATAAATTATTTTTTTATTTTTGCAGTAATAAAAAATACAGTATTTAGAATAGTGGTGTAGGGCTGGGCGATATATATCGCGATTCACGCTAATTATACATATCTAAATCGATTCTGTGTTTTATGCACAGCTCTTCTGTGAACTATGGCTCTTTGATCAGTAGGAAGTACTGCTCGATCTAAAATCACTACGAGATTGAGTCATTTATAATGTGCATTTGAAAAAGCAACACTCATCAAACATCATCACTATAAATATACTTTATTATAATGAAAATACCTGAAAAGGTTTGAAGAACAGCGACAGAATATGACCATTGGCATTTCCTGGAACTAATCGTTCTTCTTCTGTTTCCCATATTCAGAGTTTTTGCGCAAGAGCGCCCTCTGGCTTTCGGATGTGGCAGCATTTAACCATTATTCATTGAGAAACTGAGAGCATAAGAATCGCACGATATATCGCCTAGCTGTACATGCATATTATAAACATAATTTTTAGTGCTGCAACGACGCGTCGACGTCGTCGATTATGTCGACTACTAAAATACGTGCGTGAAATGCGTCGACGCGTCGTATTATTTACGTTTATCTGCTGTAATAGCAGTTTCTGTTCCCGGGCGTGTGTAAGTTAATCAGCAGAAGTATAATACACCCGACAAACAGCGATCGAGAGCCTCGGACGCAGTAAGTTAGTGAATGGACGGAGGAATTCCCCCTAACGTTAAACTACCCCCGAAATGCGATCATCACAGTATGGACACGCAATCACAAACGGATGGAGAGGGGCACGTAGATGTATACTTTCATAATAAATTACTTTATTTTAACACTACACTTTACATTAATGATTTACATTAACGCTATTGTACTAGTGTAAGTTAGTGTATGTGAACCTTTGCAGATTGTGACCCTGCTTAAATTACTCTTAAGCTTCAAAAAGGACTAACTATCATGAAACCACCAATGCACTTTTTATGTCATTCGATAGCTTTATGCCAGGAATAAACCAATATAGCATAATTAAGAAACTCTGACCGCCGCTGGTGCTGTCTGTCAATCTCCAGTCAGCATGCGAGTGTACGGTGACGGTCAGGATGCTACTCTTTCCAAGATGTTCCAATATTTTCATTATTCTTCATAATGACAAGATGATAGTCTATGGTTTTGTTTAAAATGTATTTTGCTAGAGACTGTGAGTTAACGTTACTCGTTGAGTGTAGCTTAGCTTATTAGAAGCACTGGAAGCGGTCTGAATATTTTGCGTCTTCATACGAAATAACTCTTTTTAAACCTCTGATTTAACTGTAAACTGTTGGATTGATGCAACGCACTGTGTTAAACATGTAACACATCATCTCTTCTTGTTGTGTTATAACTATTATTTACTTTGGGGAGCAAAATTATCCCCGGGACTTCAGAAGGATTAGGTGCTTTAAGCGCATCATTGTGCGTCCGGGATGCGCATAACTGTAAATAACGAAGCGAATGCATTAAGCGCATCATTCTGAGTTCAAGGTGCGCGGGCTCGCTTTAACGACACTCAATTACATTATGAGACTGAAAATAGAGTCGTATATTACTTGGAGGAAAAAAATACATTACTTGGAGGAAAAAAATACAGAGCATACAGGTGCTGGTCATATAATTAGAATATCATCAAAAAGTTGATTTATTTCACTAATTCCATTCAAAAAGTGACACTTGTATATTATATTCATTCATTACACACAGACTGATATATTTCAAATGTTTATTTCATGTAATTTGATGATTATAACTGACAACTAATGAAAATCCCAAATTCAGTATCTCAGAAAATTAGAATATTACTTAAGACCAATACAAACGGATTTTTAGAAATCTTGGCCAACTGAAAAGTATGAACATGAAAAGTATGAGCATGTACAGCACTCAATACTTAGTTGGGGCTCCTTTTGCCTGAATTACTGCAGCAATGCGGCGTGGCATGGAGTCGATCAGTCTGTGGCTCTGCTCAGGTGTTATGAGAGTCCAGGTTGCTCTGATAGTGGCCTTCAGCTCTTCTGCATTGTTGGGTCTGGCATATCGCATCTTCCTCTTCACATAGATTTTCTATGGGGTTAAGGTCAGGCGAGTTTGCTGGCCAATTAAGAACAGGGATACCATGGTCCTTAAACCAGGTACTGGTAGCTTTGGCACTGTGTGCAGGTGCCAAGTCCTGTTGGAAAATGAAATCTGCATCTCCATAAAGTTGGTCAAAATTAGACCAGCACCTGTATATCATGCTCTAGTATTTCATAAACATTTTTTAATGTTTTTACATTTACATTTAGTCATTTAGCAGACGCTTTTATCCAAAGCGACCTACAGATGAGGGAAACAATGGAAGCAATTGGAACAACATAAGGACAACAAAAATAAAAATAAAAAATTATTAAAAAAACTGGTCTCATATAGCCTACCACAGTATACAGAGCTAATTTTATTTCATTTTTTTACCTTTAATACAGTAAGTACATAAAATTAAAACTACTTAATTAAAAGAAGATAGTGATTTTAATGTAAACACGGATTAAAATGTTAAAACAACAATATTTATTTATAAGATGTAGTGGAGTAAAAAGTATGATTTGCTTTATAATGTAAGAAAATAGTAGAATTTATTGCTTATTTGCAAAGTTTGCCATAGGATTAATAAAGTAATCCAAAAAATCTTTATTAGATTAATAAAAAAATAATAATCTGTAGATTAGTCGACAATTAAAATAATCGTTAGTTGCAGCCCTAATAATTTTACAATAGAACATTTTGTTTCTAACTTATTTCAATACACATAAATGATCAGATAACTAACTGTGAAACGCTTTTGTGTAAGGTTTAGAAAGGGAACTATTTAGGAACAAACCACTGCAAAGTTTATGAAAAGCCGCCCAGAAACAAACCTTGTGGATGTTTTAAACAAAGTTAAACCTTAATTCTCTTTTAATTTTCTTTCATATTTATTCTTATCATACGCTGCAAAATGATACCAAACATGACATTCAACCAAACGTGTTTAAATATGAAAGTTAAGTTCTGTGAGAAAGTGTGAGCAGCAGATGGTGATGGTTTTGGCACAAATACTTTACCAGGCTGTCTCAATCTTATGTTCGCGTGGGAAGATAAGCGATTTTGTTTCTACAGTCCTTAATATGCATATTAATATGGATACCTGTTTAGTTACCTTGACTGTTTGACTATTGACTGTTTATTTGTGCTTTCATAATGTAATGTATTTCTGATTGAAAAAGAATATTGAATACAAAAATGTAGAATAGTACTTGACTTTATTCATAATATTGGTTGGATGGTGAAAGAATTGAAGGGTAAGAAAGCCGGCTGTTTTTGAATGTGAAGTTGTTTCATTAGAGCAGCCCCCCCATAACTCACAGATCTCTGGAGCTTTGAGTCTGTGAGGCAATGGCCTAGATTTCATTAACAGCAGCTTACTTTCCTCATGTCAGCACTTTCCCAACAGTCTGCTCCAGCCTGAGTTGTTTGGTGAGAATCTTCGGGACGAAAATAAGAGACAGAACCATTTGCGTGCTTCACTCTTATCATAACACAGAGAGAGCCAACAGTTGCAGGAAAGGAACTGTTTTAAATAGACTGTGGTAAACTAAAGTTATGGGTTCATGATGCTTCGAGCATACGCACAAGCTTTATTCTCTAAAATGTTCCAAAATAATTATTTTAACTATACTTTTTGCGTTTTTTGGTGCCACATGGAGGTCAGATGTGCCATAATTGTTATAGTTGTGGATGCCGATATTCTCTTATTTTCTTAATCCGTGGTCACACTTGACTTTTCGCTCCATTGACTTCCATTCATATGCATGCAAATGCATCAGACCTGAAACGCAAGCCCGTCCGAAGATATTTCGCAGCGTAGCAACTAGCAAAGTTCAAGTTTGTTGAACTCTGACCTTCGAATTCACGTCATGTGAGTGCATGAGACCAATAGAAGATCAAAACGTCACATCGTGACCTCTCAGTACAGAAATGTAAAAGATGGAGGAATCGCTCCCACCCATTTTTGCAGCACTGTCCGCAACCTCAGACGTCATGCTGACAGACCGTTGGTTGAACGTCTGATGCATAAGACACACTTTTCTGGAAACATTTCAGTACGTTCAGAGTCGTCATCTTATTGGTTGAATTTCACAGGATTTACGGCATATGTATCGCGTTCTTTAACGGTCCGCCTGGAAACAACACCAAGCCGTCTGATCGAAGAAGTAAGCTGTTAGTGTTTACATTGGTGGCAATAAGAATACTTCACGAACGACGAAACTCTTAACTGTGCGCTCACACCGCTGCCTTCGAGAGCATCAAAAATCGCTCAGGCCGCCCTGCCAACAACGCTGTAGAAAGATTCGTGGACAGAGCTGCGTTCTCTGGAATCCTCTCAAGCGGATTTCTACGTTCCGTTTGGTTGCCGCCGTACCATGTCATAGCTCATTACCATAAAGTTGACCTGATTTCAACTCTCCTCAACTGCCAAGACGCGCTGCGCCGAGCCACTGCTCGCCGCTACTCGCTGCTGGCTCGTTGCCTATTCGGGAGTTTAGATTAACTAAACATCTCAGCAATGTCACGAGAAATGTAGAGAGCAAAGCAGCTTGTAAGGGAAGTTAAACTGCACACAGATTGTGTTTTCTCACAGTTCTCACAGTTTCACTGTGCTCATGACAAATTGATGTGTGATGAAATTGAAATTGTTGCATTAAGCCATTATTGGCAAATCAATTGAACCTTTTCTTTTGGTGTACATGTATAATATTACTTTTAAGCATGTCTTTAAGCACCATATCTTGGGGCTTCAGTGGTTCTTCAGAGGTTCTTTGGGGTGACCGAGGTGCTATATAGTACCGTTTCCGTATAAAGAACCTGTTAAGCCCCTGTATGGTTCTTCAGTGGTTCTATATAGCACCTCAGTCATCCCAAAGGACCACTAAAGGCACTAAAAGTGGTTCCCCTATGATTACGATCCAAGAACCACTTTTAGCATTTTTCTCCGCTTTCATTTGTAGTCAATTTTAATAGTTTTTATTTGATAATGGGAAGAAACTTTGTGTTTGTCAACATTTTGAAAATTTAGGAGCGAGAAAATATATATAATAGTGTCTGAGAGAGAATAAATCCGTATTATCTTATTCAGTAGTTAAAATACAAAAAAAATGTTTGTGTCCACTACAGGGCGACGATCGAGGAGGTGGAGGGGGACGTCTGTGAGCTGGAGTCCAGACTTGATAAGGTATAGTACATTTTGACTAGTGGTCGACTGATATGGATTTATGTGCCAATACAGATATGGGCAAGTCCATACAAATGTCAACCTTAAGATGAAACGTTTTTTTTCACCATATTGAATTGATCACATTTGAGATGTCAATTGATGGTTTAAATACACAATTCTCGCTTAAAGTTTTCAAAAGATATGATTATTATGTGCATGCTTCATCAGCACTGATCTGCTATGAAAACAGAAGTGATTGAAGGGGCGAGCGGCTCATTGTTGGGTTCGATTGCAGACCCGCCCAGCGTCATTTGGCAGAGTGACTCACCCTTCTCACTTCCTTCTCTCTTTGAGGAAGGATATGGAGTTTATTGTTTTATACTGTTGTACGAGGTCTACTTATGACGTTCACGTGTTTTTTACATTCAAAATCATCAAAATCAATAAGTAATAGGCTATTTTCTACCCAGGTTTTGAGGCAAACGCTCGGTATTAATGGGCGTGCCGCATTGAAGACACTTGGAAGTAAACGCCCACCGCTTTGATTGGATAGCAGTTTGCGTAGTTGGAGCCTTCTGTGAATTTGGTTCGAGACGTAACGTTAGGTTACACATTAGCACCATTCACAGTTTTCGCAGGGCATTAGTATTATCTGGAGACCTCCTGTGATTTATAAATTACCTCCCCAGATCAGTATTTCATGTGATGCATTCGCGGATGTGATGGCAAGGCTTTGCGTATAGTTTGTATAGCCTATACTTGTATTACGTTTAATGATATATGACTGTACCTGTCAGCATTTGAGACCCGTGATCGCGAACCCGACAAAAGATCACTGCGATCACTGGTCTCAAATGTTACGAGAGTTTCCATGATAAATAAACAAACAGGAGACTCCCGGTAACTTATGGATATCACCCAGCACCCGAAATAATACCAAAACACTTCAAACAGCCTCCATTATTCGCAAACGGTGGATAAAACCTTGAAAAATGATATATGAGCCTGCCGAATCACAGAGATCCCGATTCGCACAGGCTTAAGATCACAGACAACCTCTGCATAGATCAAGCGATCAATAACAAAGCAATAGTGACGCATAGGTCAAAAATGTTTTACTCACATAAGATTGCTGCGCCATTCCTATCGGATCCATTATTGTCGGCACAGCATTGCTTTTTAATTTTAGTCTCTCTACAAATCCAGTGCCTTGTTCACGAAGGAATCCTCTGAGAAATGAAACGAACAAACGCTCCATGTTTTTCCCACATGAGCTGGAACGTCTTTAAAAATAAACTTTAACCCCGCATTCCTAATATTAGAATCCGAAGGAAGGTTATGCAGCGACTGTATTCTTCCACAACCAGGGATGGCACAATATTTAGCTATCTTTAACGGCATGTTTGTTTATTGCTTGCTCGCTCTACCTGGTTCCGCGCCACTGGTTCTGTCATGCGCGAACCAGTGGGCGGGGCTGGAGAAGTAGTCGTTGATATTCTTTCTGTGGAGGCGGTGTTCAACCTATCAATGTCGTCATAGATAGGTGCATTCCAGAACCTGCCGTTCGCTGGGCCTGGTGTCAATAACAGATGTAATCTCAGTAACAAGGGCGTTTTCAGTTCTGACACTTACATGATGTTCGCGTGAATACGATTCCCTCTTATATAACAAAAGCTTGGGTTAAAATTGTGATTTTAACGTATGTTTGACGGCTTGGGCGGGGCATCCGTTAACTCCTCCCCTTCAACTGTCAGTCTGCTGCCAGTTCCATTTCAAAATGCAACGACTGTTTTTATACATCCAATCAAATCGCAGAGAAAGACGAAAGCCACAGCCACTGTTTTTCTCATTCAAAATTCCATTTCACTCGGAAATGCGTCAAAATACGGAAGTAAAAACGATCGCAACTTCCAGTTTACGGGGACTTTAAAGGACCCTGGATCGTTATACCGTATTATATGAATGTGGAAACCATTCAGCACTATGGTAGCCTATATATCAATGCACAGTGTTTTTTTTATCTGTCATCATTTATTCACCTCCATGTCTTTCAAAACCCGTATATGAAATGTCTCAAAAGGGGTTTGTGTTCATACAATGGAAGTCAATAGGGTCCAGTGTTGTGTGGTTACCAACATTCTTCTGAATATTTTCTTGGCAATTACTCTCAACACCCTAAGATTTCACCTTCAAGCCTCCATCGTTCATGCATTTTTGCTTATATCTTTGTCGTTCTTTTCCGTGTTTAGCTGGTGAAACTGTGCATTGGAATGATAGATGCTGGAAGGGCGTACAACACGGCCAACAAACAGTTTGTGAATGGCATTCGTGAGCTGGCGCAGCAATCTGCCAAAGATGATGTCATAGAGGTAAGTCTAAATGATTACACGTAATACGTTTGTTAGTCATTTGGGTAACACTTTATTTTAAAGTGCCCTTGTTACACATGTTACATGTACAGTATGTTGAATGTTTTTTGAAAGCTTTAGAGGTTTTAAGAGTCTAAGTCATTCATATAAGTGTCCCTTGAAGCAAAGACCTTGATGTTTATTTACTCCCGTTGTAGTATGTCCAGTAAAAGGCTGCCAAGTTACAGACTGCTGTTTATTTAGTGATCTTTTGAAAGCATGCTTGCTTTATGTTCACACAAAAATACTGGCCATAAACCAACATTCCTTCTCTTTCCATTATTTCCAAAAGGTTTAGTGTACTGTAGTGTACAGCACTTTGTTTTTCTCGTCTTGTATCTTTCTTGACCTTATAGACTGTAAGGTTCTCTCATTTCTTCACAGTCGAGTCTTACGAAGTTTGCTGAGAGTCTTCAAGAGATGATCAACTATCACACAGTAAGAACATCTTTTGCTGTATTGGCTTATTGTGTGTAACTTCTTCTTTTCTTGTTCCTCTGTCTTTTTTGCACGCGTTCTTTTAAAGGGGTTTGATTCAAATGTGCTGATGAAAGCGATGACTTCAGCACAAATGACCAAGATTACACATTTGAATTTGAAGTTGTTTAAAAAAATAGGAGCTGTCAGACCATCTGGACTGCTTTGGCATACTCTTTAGAGCAACAAGTTCCATTTGTTAACAGTATTTAACTACATTAGTTAACATGAGATAACATTGAACAATATTTCTACAGCATTTTGTAATTAAAGACTTCAATCCATGGTTTTTAGGGCATACAAAATAAACATCTGGAAGACATCTATTTAAGGTCTTTTTTATTGTTTGCTCATCTCCAATACGTCTCTGTGACATCTGACAGATGTTATATAGAAGATGTCTGTAAGATGTTTAGGATTTAAAATGTAAGTAAAACTATTTAATGTCTGCGTTTACATCTGCAAGACGCTTTTTTATTGTTTGCTTTTCTCCAATACGTCGAATGTCAAATGTCATATTGACATTTAGAAGATGTCTGTAAGATGTTTATGATTAAGAATGGATGTAAAAAAGGCATTTAAAGACATTTATCCAGATGTTTTTACATAGCAGAGGTTTTCCAGATCTCCAGATCTGTAGTAGACATCTTACAGACATACTTGTGCTATTAGACAGCAGACATGCATACTGTAATTCTAAATGAATCCTATAGAAATAAGGCCCAAAACACACAAAGGGAATTTTGTAATGGTTTTAATGGAAAAAGCGTATGGTTCATAATGGTATTTTAATGAAAACCAGTAGAATGTGATGGTTTCTTTTGGGTTCCTATTGTTTTTTTTTCAGCTGGGTAATAGTCACATACTGTACTCTTAGCATCACTTCGTTTCCTTGTATAAACACAGCAGCTGGTCATTTACCACATGATAAGTGTGAAGGCATTTGAAGTTGTTTAAAAAAACAGGAGCTGCCAGACCATCTGGACTGCTTTGGCATACTCTGAGTCTGAGCATACTAATTATGTGACCCTGGACGACAAAACCAGTCTTAAGGGTCAATTTTTCGAAATTGAGATTTTTACATCATCTGAAAGCTGAAGAAGTAAGCTTTCTATTGATATATGGTTTGTTAGGATAGGACACTATCTGGCGGAACAACAACTATTTACAAAGCTGGAATCTGAGGGTGCAAAAAATCAAAATATTGAGAAAATCGCCTTTGAAGTTATTAATCTGAGGCACTGTAGCAGGCCATCCACTCACAAAAATAAAGTTTTTATACATATACAATAGGAAATTTATAAAATATCTTCATGGAACATGATCTTTACTTAATATCCTAATGATTTTTGGCAAAAAGAAAAATTGTTAATTTTTACCCATACCATGTATTTTTGCCGATTACTAAAAATGTTCCCGTGCTACTTAAAACTGGTTTTGTTGTCCAGGGTTACATATTTGAGACCATCCGTACTTTGATATTCCAATTTGTTCTGTGTAGTGCTTGGCCGAAATGTTTTTTTTTTTTATTTGACTGAAATATCACAAATGTCTTTACAGTAAATAAGAAACAGAGAAAATGGCTTTATTTATGAGCATTACGTGCTAAGTTAGCGCCATTTAGCTTAGAATCAAAACAGACATGAACATATAAAAGGTTCACTCCACACATGATGTTACATTAATCGTGGACATATGACGGAAATTGCATGAAAACATAGAGAAATTAGTTGAAAATTTGACCGATTCATACAATGTTTCTCATCTACCTCACATGACCCACCTCTTTTTTCACTGACCATAGAGGAAACGAGTCACACTGTAGCGTGCTTATGTAATGGGCTGTGGTACGAATAGCATTTGGACACATTTCAATAAACAATGCATGGCATCACGCTCGCATAGCTGAAAATGTTTGCGTTCCCTACTCAACGGCACGGCTGTGTCCCTGGTGTTGCCTGCAGCACTTTAGTGGAAATCTTTGAGTCACTGTTTATGTGATAAGATCAGCTGACTTGTGGTTAAAGTCCTCACAAACTTGAACTAAGTGCGTGATCTTTAGCGCTGATGCGTGGCACATCCAACACAGTTTATCTGACTTGGTTTATCTGGCCTGGAACACTTCTGTTTAAATCCCAGTAAGAGTTCACCCAAAAATAACAATTCACATTGGATGCCATTGCCATTTCGCGCCGCACCGGTCACGTCTGGTGTAGACACAGTGTCAGTGTGAAAAGTGTACAAATGGCTACAACAAATGTGATTAAAATCTATGAATTGTTTTGGTTTCACAACAGTTGTCACTTTTGTTTTGTTTTTACAGATTCTGTTCGAACAAGCACAACGATCAATTAAATCACAACTTCAGACATTTGTGCGAGAGTGAGTACGCTAACAATTTTAACAATATTTATTATAGACATGTTGTATTTTAGTCTGATCGGATGATAGCATTTTTCAATATTACAGAACTTTTTTCTTTGGCAGTTTAATGTGCAGTCAAATTAAGTAAACCACTTGAGGGCCCATAAATGGCGTATAAATGTAAATGATATATAATTCCATTTATTAATATTTTTTATTAAATCTTATTTTGTTGTCTGTAACTACACATCAACTTTTAAAACTACTTCTATAACTAAACCACATTTATTAGATTTTTTGCACTACAGTCTATGAAGAAAACTTATTTGTCCACTACGCCAAGGCTTGAAAATGTTATAATAGTTTAAAATGGCACTGTAGCAGTTAGGGAATGTACGTTTAAGGGATGACATTGCTCTCTGTGCAGGGACCTCCGGAGGTTTAAAGAAGCGAAGAAACAGTTCGACAAAGTGAGCGAGGAGAAAGAGGCGGCTCTGGCCAAAAATGCTCAGGCACCTCGCAACAAACAGCACGAGGTGGAAGAGGCCACCAACATTCTCAACGCCACACGCAAGTGTTTCCGTCACATCGTCCTGGACTACGTGATGCAGGTGAGACTTCTTTAAAATGCACTCATGTTTAAGGGATAGTTGTTTTCCAGTAATAGGCACGGGAGTAAAGGTTTGAACTACATTGTTTGCGCACACTGTCACGTGAAGAGAAGCGGAACAGGTTCAGACTTTCATGACATAAAATAGTTTTTTCTAAATTTTAGGTTGTTTTATTTCTTTTTATTTCTTGTTTTATTTCGTAACCTCTTCAGGATGTACGGCACAGGTCACGTGGAGTTATTTAATGATGCTTTTGCATCTTTTTGAAACTTAAAAAGAGGCAATCACAAGCAAATTCCTTTAGTTACCAGATTAGCCGAAACAACACTCTAAGGCCGTGTTCACATTTGACTTCTTTTTTGACAAGAAAAAGTTGACAATGGTGCTTTTTTAGTTAAAAAAAAATGTCGCAGCATTGTGGTTGCAAATAACAGCCAGCAATGTTCAAAGATGGCATTTGTGCACGAAGGCAGCTTAGAGAGAAAGGCTTCATAGGCAGCGTAACGTTCTTTGCAATAACCAATCACATATTTAAAAACTACAATACTAATTTCTCGCTAGAAATGCAATCAGAAGTTATTGAAAGTGAAAATTAAATTTACATTTATACAAAACTGTTCTCCAACGGGCGTTTCGGCTGCCTTTTTTTTTTAGCTTGTGCCTTCTCGACCAACCACGTTCCTCTCATGTTGTTACGGAAGTGACAGGTCTCTTTCATTGGTTAGCTGCAAAAATAGGTGCTTGACGTAGGGCGTTAAGGCGCTAGCGCTTATGACTTTTTTTTGAAAACACGGTTTACTACATAGGATTATAATGTAAAACAGACACTAGCAGCTTCAAAAAAGAAGTCAAGTGTGAACATGGCCTAAAAATCCACACCTTGGTTCTGAACATTAAAGAAAGCTATTGAGTGTTTGAATGAGACAAATAATGACAGAATATTCATTTTTGGGTAAACTATTTCTTTAACTAGCATAGTGAAATCCTGATAGAGATGGTTAACATTTGTTCTCGCACAATCTTTGCACAAATTCTTGTGTCATTACATTGGAGTCGCAAAAAACGTGCAAGTTTGTAAATATTGCATAAGTAATCTATATTTATATTTGTTTTCATTGCTGTTTCAAGCGATGCATAGTATTATAAAGAATTATTAATATTCTATGTAAGGATTTCTATATAACAGTTTAGCAATATCCGTCATATCCTTGAGTACATTTAAAATTTGATTGTAGTGTGTAGTTATGCATTGTACATTATGAAAGGAAATGTGATCCATTCATATAACACAATAAAAGTGTCCACCACACTTCCTGTGCTCTGTTGTAATGACCCCACAAGATCAGGTTCAGTTACTTCCGTTCACAAGTGTAAAATCAGTCTGCCAGCTATAATGTATAGATCTCCAACGTAATTACTCTAATTTGACCTTTCTCTCTAGCCGCCCTTTAATCTCACAGGCTCCAATGAGTCATTTTATAATCTCACAGGAGCTCTGCATGCGGTAAACTACACCCCCTGGTGGCCAACAGTGAGATCAGCGTTTCCAATTGGTTTTGGAGACATAACATGATTTCTAGTTCAAAAGTTCAGGAAGCAGATGTGTTGCGTTTGATAGTAGCAGAACGAACGATCATTATTTGAGCATTAGTGATGCTTCAAACGTTTTAATGACGTGTCCTTACTGTATCTGGAAAATCCAGATATTCATTTTGATGTTCAACATGATGGCTTTGTGTGTGTTTTGTTAACAAAAGCAATGATGTATATAAAAACTACCTGTTACCTTTGAATAAGGATTTAGTTATCAGTTTTGTTTCTGTGTTTTCAGATTAATGTGCTCCAGTCCAAAAGGCGCTCAGAAATCCTCAAATCGGTAAATTATGGCTATGTTATTGAGAGTTTTACTAATAATAATGTTATTGTGTATGAGCAGTCCAACATGTAACCTGCGACCACATACACTTCCATTTAAACCATGCTTAGCGTCACTTAATCATTCTTTATTCATAATTTTCCACTTTTCAGGCTCATTTAGTGTAGTAGTATAATAGTTTTATTGTAGTTTAATTAACATTTTAAATTACCTTTTTATTTTTAATATATTTTTTATATTTTCGTAATAGTTTTAGTTTTTAGAAATTTGCTACTGTATATACGTTTAATTTATTTTTATTTCAGTTTTAGTTTTAGTTTATGTTTTAATTGTTTTAGTTTCAGTAAACTATTATAACCTTTCTGAGCTCTTATTGGTTATTTTTTCATCATTCTTCATCAAATGAATATGTCAGCACAATTATATTTTTGTCTACACAATTAATTTCATACAATTTACCATGTGTACATTGATTCATCAGAAATCCACAGATTTTCAGAAAATTGCAGAAAATACCTTCTGATTCTGAGTTATATTGTTAAAATGTTTGTCTGCTTTCTAGATGCTGTCCTTCATGTACGCCCACCTGACCTTTTTCCATCAAGGTTATGATCTGTTCAGTGAACTACAACCCCTCATGAAACACCTGACAGGACAGGTACATCATATTTTTCTTTCTGATGATAAGCCCTAAACCAGGGGTCTTCAACTACTTTTCTTTGCGGGCCAGATTCCAAAAGTATAAATAGGATACGGGCCAGTTTTTTACCCTATTACCATTTCTTCTGTTATTTTGTATTTCTGTTATTTATTGCATCTTGTTCCGTTTATACTGTTTTTGTTGCTGTTACTTCTAGGTCATGCATACATAGGTCAACATGCACACAAATATTGCATCCAGTATTTGTGCCTTTTCATTATATTTAATTAAAAGTGATATTGTCTTTTTAATTGTATTTTATATTCCTTAATGCGTTAGTTTACCCAAAAATTAAGTTACTGTTAATTTACTAACCCCCAGTCCCCCAGTAGCCTACTTCCAAGATGTGGGCGGCATTGTTTTTTCAAGAAGATATTTATGAAGATGGTTGAATTAATGAAAGTCAAAAATGCTAATACATGATGCAGCACAAAAGTAATCCCTGCCCCTTGACGTTAATCTGGCATTTTATAAAGGGAATCAATTGGTCTGTGCAAGAAACTGAAAGCTATTATCATAGCATAGCATTATCGCATCTTCGGGTGAATTACGATCTCATTCATGTGCCTGCCCCACGCACTTGGGCAGATCCTTTGAAGTGCAAGTTTTGGAGGGAGATGAACAGCTGTTTTTGTAAATTTAGCTTTTTAAATCATACATAATGAATGCAGTAATAAAAACAACATAGTTTTTCCCTTATCTGAGACAAAAGTTCACGTGGTGTAGTACTCTTCCTGCAGTTACTTTCAAGGGCAGAAGACGCGTTTTGGAACGCGGCCTATCGCGTGCGCAAACCGACTGCCTGTGGCTGTAGATTGACAATTATAATGTTGTAAATAACATTACATTTCTTGGACAGACCGATCAGATCGCTTTATAAGACGCCAATCGTTATGCATTATCTGTCACTTCAATTGTCTAATTTTCATCATGTTGTGTGATTATTATTTTATTTGACAAAAAAAATTATGGATGTGGGCTTTTTACATATTTTTATGTACATAATATTAATGTATTTAGTTCAATTCTATTTCTATAGCAGTTTTCATTATATACTGTATAACAATTTTGTATTGTTGCAAAGCAGCTTTATAGAAAATATGTTTTACTGTTGGAGGCAACACGATCTTGTGGCAATTTGGAAGTATTTTACTATTTTATTTATTTTATTTGTTTACTAATTCATGTTTCAATTGTTTTGGTACAATTTGCTTCTGCGCCAGTGACATTAGGTTTAGGAGCTAGACTTCGTTATTGCTTTTTTCTGTTATAATTAAATTATTCAATTTCACATGAAATTGCCACCTCATCAAAAAAGAAATTATATATTATTGCAAATTTTTGTAAATGTTTCATGATGTACATTAGCATTACTAGAGAAACTTGTCAATGTCAAACTATTAAAAAAGAGAAAAGGCTAAAAAGACAACTAAACTAAACTGTTTCACTTTAAATATTGCTTGATATTTCCAATGTGACATCACAGAAACGTTTGTGAAAAAACTCTGCTAATCATACCAAGTTTATAATGTAGTAAGGTAGTGTAGTAGGATAGATACAGTAGCAGATAGTGTAGTAGTGGTTTTGCCACTCCCCCTTTCAACGTCAAAGCAGAATCTTTATATCTATACCAAATAGCCCAGCGTTGTTGTTTTCACCCTCGGCACGTGAATCTTTGTTTCCTGTGGGCAGGAATGTGAAGAGGATTCTTAAGATGTGTGATAGGCCGATGCAAGCTCCATTGGGCCACATTGGAAACAGGAAGTTAAATTGGGTGATTTAAGAGTATTCCCTGTCTGGGAGTTAAATTGAGTGTGTTAGATCATTTAGAGCAGTGGTTCTCAAACTGGGGGCCCCCAAGATGGATCCAAGGGGGCCACAGATTTTGTGGCATTTTATGAAATATAGAATTTATCATAGATTTTATGCAATCAAACATCAGAAAAATGACACCACCAACCAAAATAATTGAGGTTCCAGCATTGTATAACTGAATGTTTTTGGTTTAATTAAAATTCTAAATTTAAGATTATACGTCTTTATATGGGGGGGCACAAAGCGATGCACTTAACACAAAGGGGGCCTTACAACGAAAAAGTTTGAGAACCACTGGTTTAGAGATCCATGTGACAGTGTATTGTACAGCGCTGGGCTATTAGGACTTGTTTTCTGCCGTCTGTCAGGCGTTATGAAGCTCAAGAGAGTGGAACGCTTGTGTCGGGAGGTTTGGGGAAGCTGCTCGCAGGTTTGTGTGTCTGTTTGTCATGGGTTTACACTTCATACGTCTAGAGGATTGTTATTACACTACCTGACGGAAGTTTTGAAACACCTCCTCTGGCTTTCTGCATTTTGAAAAAATAGAAAACTATAGAATAACATGAGAATAAAATTTGAAGTAGTCAAAAATGAAGTATATAGCTATACAGATATATATTTAAAGCAGAAGGTTTTTGGGGTATTCTTAGTATTCTGCAGCAAAACAGTACGACGTACTAAAATAATGTATGTTTTTGTCTGTGTGCTTGAGAAAAGAAACTACAAGCATTGTTATTTCTTAAAGCACCAAGCATTAACGCTTTGGCACATTACGTGTCTTGCACTGATTGTAAATGAGACCTCAGATTGTGTTGTTCGTTGCTGGGTGTAGTTTTCTAAAAAGTAGCATTTTTACCCGGCAAAGAATAAAGTCAATAATAGTCATCACTCGATATAAAAGTCACACAATCTTTCAAAGAAAAACATTTTGCAAGGACAATTGACCATCTCTTTTGTTTTATTAAAAGTTATTACATTTCGTTTTCGACAATATTAAAGGTGTAGTTGACCCCAAAATAAAAATTTTGTTTTATTTATTAACCATCATTTGATTGAAACCCTGTATTTTGTGCAATACAACAGAAGATATTTTAAGAAATTACTTTTCTGTTTATACAATGTAAGGCAATGGGGTTCAGTGTTGTTTGGTACCAACATTCTTCAAAATATCTTCTTGTGTGTTTTGCAGAAGAAACAAAGTCATGCAGGTTTGGAATGACATGAGATTGAATAAATGATGAAAGATTTTTGGGTGAACTATCCCTTCAAAAATCTGTTTACTGTGATGTTATATAGTAAGCCGCTATAGTATTGGATGTTAGGATGTCTGTAAATCAGTTCTAAAGTATAACAGCATAACATTCTATATAATAAAAACTTTTATCAAACTGTTTGCTTAAAAAGTGCTTTAAGTTTGCTACAAAGACCTTCCTTTGTAATCATTTGTGTACATAAAACTTCATATAGATAAAAATCATTATTTCCAAATGAAAAGGGTCTTTATACACATTTATGTCTCCTTCAGTTGGATCAGCTGGTGGTGGATGCAGCTAAAGAGAAGAAGGACATGGAAATGAAACACTCGACTATACAACAGAAGGTACGAGAGCTCCTAAAAAACACACCTGCATGATCACCAGGCATTAGTCTGCTGAACTATCTCACGCTGAATGAGCGGCTTTCTGAATTTTGCATGCAGTGTATGTGGATTTTCAACCAGTGAGATTTCACTGTGGATTTGGCTACCCAGTGCACAGTAGGGTTGGGAATCGAAAATCAATTCCAATTCGGAATAAAAAAAATCGGATCAAAAAGAATAGGAATAGGATACTTGAAATTTCAATTCCTATGTGCATTTTTTTCTTAAATGTGCATGTTTTAACTTGTGATCTGCTGATATATCAGCAAAAGCCCTTATGAAAATTAACCATATTTTTACTATGGGAAGGAGAGTTTAACTATAGTATTTGCATTAAAGCACAGGAACCACAAACTTACGATAGTTCATTATGGTAACTACTGTTTAACCATGATGTAGTTACTATGTGTGTGTATATATACACAAAATTGTGCTCATTAATATATATATATATATTTGCAAACCAGTCAATTATCAGGCTAAATGACCATACAGGTTGATATCTAAGCGTTTTCACTTCAACTGTGGAATCGAAACTGGGAATCGATAAGCTGAATTGGAATCCTAATCGCTAAAACTCAAACGACACCCAACCCCTACTGCACAGTGATGAATATTTAAGCCGAAAAAACAGTTTGCGTGAAAATAGTCATTATATCATTTTGAACTCTCTATCTCATTGGGTTTTCTGAAATGCTGTGTGACTTCTGGAAACCATACGGATGATTTTAACTGCTATCGTATGCATGGTTTTAATAATAAATGCAGAGTAATAAAATTGTTGTTATGACAGTAAAGCTACTCTTCTTTCGGCATTACCTCCGAGCATGATGGGAGATTTGGATCGAAACCTGTATTATTAGGTGCAGCGGTTTGGCAGAAATGTTCACGATACCAAAAGTTTAGTACATTTGTACTTGATACCGGTTTTAAAACTGTATCCCAGCAAATTGGAGTCTGCTATTGAACATACGTGTCTCAATGTACATATTCACGATATAAACAAGCCAGCGTCCCATTTGTTTTGCCAGTAAGCATTGCTTTTGTTTTTTTTAAAGTCTTTATTCAGTGACACCGTGGAACTAGCCATAATGTACACCAAAGTCTCTATCAAATGCAAAAATCTATGCAGATGCAGTTGATCATACATTTAGTTATTAAAATAAAAATAACTAAACTAGTATCAGCCAAATACTTTTTTTTATTTGGTCAAAATATGAGTCTAGGGAGGCAGAGAGAGTGTTTGTAACCATTGTGACCAATGAATGCAGTAACACCACCTACTATTTTGAATTGTCAA
Organism: Triplophysa rosa; assembly: GCF_024868665.1. Classification (NCBI taxonomy): domain Eukaryota; kingdom Metazoa; phylum Chordata; class Actinopteri; order Cypriniformes; family Nemacheilidae; genus Triplophysa; species Triplophysa rosa. Next base: position 2,365,137 of record NC_079914.1, read on the forward strand.
CCGAACACTAGCGCTAAATTTCTTATGATATTATAATATGTTGTGATGATATATAAATAATCACGGTTATTAATATAATTTTATTATTGACAATAGCGGTATATTGCGACAGCCCTGGTGAATGGGGTAGGGTGTTATGTTTGGTAGTGCCCTGCTTGGTGGACTAAAACTACTATAGTCTAAAACATGAATACTGCATTACAGCATGTACAGTAAAATGCCATATTGGGCACATAATGATTCACCTGCTTGAGCCAAAATTCTGCTCGCCCTTGATCTCCTTGCCTTCAGCAGTGATCTATTTTTACTTGTTCCTCTCGCTCTCTCTGTGTCTTTCTCTCTGGGCTGTGTCAGCAGTTGTTAACGTGGTCTGTCTTCTTTTCTCTGCACTCATATGAGGCCGCATTGCAGGTGAGTCTGTCACTTCTGTCCTTTCCTTTTAAATGCTGGGAGTTCAAAAGTAAACTAAGTTTCAGGATTTTGCAGAAATTCTCTTAAAATTTACTCAGATATATCCCTGGTGTATCACTTTTCTTTCTCAGCTGAACACAAACAAATCATTTTATATGAAATGTCACGTGATGCTCAATGTGTTGAAGCAGCAAGATGCGCAAATAACAAATAATCCAGTGGGTTAATATTTTGAATTTATATAGGAAAGCTAATGTAAACAAGCAGATCTGAGCACTAAATTGAATTCATAATACCTCAAATCTTATTGGTTCTCTTGTGTCTCGCGACTAGTTGTCATATGCACATTTCATCATGAGACACGCAAGAGTACATTTGGAAAGAATTCTCATTTTTTACTTATTCCTTCAAAATAACCTAGAAAGATTTTAGTGTTTTGCGTTACTTTTACGTCATAAATCGCCTCGCACAAGCGAGAACTCTACAAAACGTTTTTGTAAGTCTTTGGAAAACTTAAGAACTAGGTGCCGGATTCACAAAACATTCCTAATAACCATTTTTTTCTTAACTACCATATTTTTTCTTATTTTATAATTTAATTTATTCCTGAAAAAAAATTCTTTAGACTGTTAAATTCGTACATTTTTTTCTCAAGATTGATGGGTCAACGGAGAGGGACTCAAATATTATGGCGTAGTATAATAAATATAATATTGCTAACATTTTAGCTAACATTGGATCGCTAATGCCATTTAACACATCAAATGCTAATATACTGTATATACTGTACATAAGAATGTGAGGCGCTTGTTACACAAATAAAGTTTATTGTATTGATGTGAGTGTATTGTGATAACTGCTCTGGATAAAAATACACAAGGTAGAGCTACCGAAGTACATCACTGATGGCGTAAATGTTTAACGCTCTTCTCCTATTGGTGACTCTGACCCATGAGTCACAGTTAATGAATTTGATCACACACACATACAGCAGCTTTCCTAAAGGGGAGGAGCTTACAATGGTTACCAAAGCTGCACATCTTTATACACATGTACGTACACACACACAAACCATGTATGCTGTATATAGACTCCTGTTAATGAGGGAGATCACAGATAACACATACGGGACAGTCACAGTAATGTCTGAAAGTTAGATGAAGCGTCACAAACACTGACACACACTGCTGCAGTCTTCAGTATGAAGATCTTCAGTCGCTTCCACTATGTTTGGTATCTGGTGAGTTTATGCACTCTGCTTTATTTTTTTAATAGTGTAACAAAGTAACATTCTTCTATATGTTCAGTATATTACTGTGTGTCTCTACAATCCACTTTGAAATCAAGAATGAATATGGTTTGTGTTGAATGCGAGTGTGAAATATTATTTTTAAACCATTGTTTTTATGTTTAAACATTGACGTAGTATGTCCTATTGTTTGATCTTGGAGTGCTTGGTTTACTTTCCTTTGGTTTGTTTTGCTTCGTTTGAATGTTCCTGATGGATTTATGGTGTTTTCATAATGGTTTTTGATTTTGTTAATGTTGACGTTTCATGTAAGTGTGAGGAAAGGATTTAAGGTTGTAACCGGTCGTTTTGATGGCGTATACCTCTGTATTTGAATGGGAACCATTGGTCATGGTCACTCGGTTTTGGTCAAGTGTCAGTGAAGAACAAATCTAGTTAATATAATTTTCTAGTTTTGATTTAATGACTAGATTTCAAGTACAATTTCATAACCACTATGTAAAAAGTAAAAACGTATTTGAACCATTTGACAACCAGAACTTAACTTGACTATATATATATATATATATATATATACATATATGAAGAGTTTATTTCCAAAATGAGATTACTCCGTTTTTTAAATTTTTCAAAAATTATGTTTTTTTTATTGTGCATTCCAATTAATATAAATCAGACTGCAGTTGGTTTGTTTTGATTTAAGCCATAATAACTCAAAAAAATACAGCTAACTAACACAATAAAAACATGATAACAATAAAAAACATGATTTTTGAGAAATGAGTTATCTCATTTTGGAAACAAACTCTTCATATATATATATATATATATATATATATATACATTTACATTTAGTCATTTAGCAGACGCTTTTATCCAAAGCGACTTACAGATGAGGGAAACAATGGAAGCAATTGGAACAACATAAGGACAACAAAAAGCATAAGTGCAAAAAGAAAATTGGTCTCATATAGCCTATCACAGTATACAGAGCTATATATGTATATATATTAGGGCTGTCAACGTTATGCGTTTAATTTTTTTCAGATTAACGCATTAATATATTTAACCCAATTAATGCAGCATCGGTTTATTTTGTCAGACTTTGTATAGTGTTACATTATATAATCACGCTCTCATACATGTAAAGGCCTTAGACATGACGGCTCTCAATTATACTGTACCTCAATGTTGAACGGCCATAATTACTGTTAAAATAAAGAAAAAATAATCAATTTAATGGAGACATCCGTTGCAGTACTAATATCAGAATGTTGCCTTTCATTCATAAAATAATGCTGTTAAAGAAATATGTTGTTTCTACATTAATTTGGAGATTAAATGTGAAATTATAAGAATGTAAAAGTATATTTAAAACATTAATGTTATGTGCAATTAATCGTGATTAATCACAAAAAAATTGTAATCAATTGACAGCACTAATAGATAGATAGATAGATAGATAGATAGATAGATAGATAGATAGATAGATAGATAGATAGATAGATAGATAGATAGATAGATAGATAGATAGATAGATAGATAGATAGATAGATAGATAGATAGATAGATAGATAGATAGAGTTTGTTTCCAAAATGAGTTCCAAAAATGTTCAAAAATCATGTTTTTTATTACCAACTGCAGTTTGGTTGATATTAATTGGAATGCACAATAAAAAAACATGATTTTTGATTTTTTTTAAACAGAGTTATCTCATTTTGGAAGTAAACTCTTCATATATAGTAAACTGTATGTCAAATCATAAACAGTTATGAGGGTCTACATGGAGGGGTGTGTTGACTTTGTTTTGAAGGGCAGCTGTTATCATGTAATATCACAATAATAGATCCGATATCCATGTCATGCTGTTGACCCTAAAACAATAACTTCTGCCATTTCATTTACATGTATGCATTTGGCAGACACTTCTATCCGACTTACAGTTCATGCATTGCAGACATTTTCCAGTATGGGCTTCCCTGGATTTAAAACCCTTACTGCTCTACCAATTGATCTACAGGAACACATGATTTAAACATTTAAACTAACTTGTACAATCAACCAAAGGTTGCTTTTTGGTATTGTTAGCAGTTGTAGCTTCATTCAGTGAAGACTGGCAGTGGCTTCAGTCTCTGTTCCAGTACGCTAAATACAGTCTGATATGAGATGTGCGTCACTGTGGAAAAGACTCAAGCGAAAGAGGTCCAGCTGACATATTAGCTCATGGCCGAATGATCGGGTTACAGAGATGGAAACCTAACCTGCTTTTTAGTAATGGTCGCTGCTGTCACATAAGCATCACAAGTCGCTCTGCTGTGAACGTAAAGGAAGTTCACAAGGTCGCAATAACAGTCCAGCCTGATCTCACAAGAATATGTGACTATATTACCAGTTGGCTAATTTGTATAAATCTTGTTGTCTGGCGGCATCGCACGAATGTCTGTTGAGTGCGCTTTCAATAGAGTCACTTTATTTTGTTGACATCATCCTTTTAGCTCCATAAGCCTGTTGAGTATTGAGTACTATCTTCACGTTTATGCTAGATACACATGTAGCATAAGAGTGTGTCACATGCAAGAAGCTTCTGGATCAAACTGGTCTCACGCAGGTCAGAATGTAAACTAACCTCCCCTACTAGTGTTTCACGCTTATCTGCTGTCACATTCCTGAGGTTTCACTCCAGAATGAAACAAGCAGACCAAAACACAGCATCCAGTGGCGGCTCAAGTGTTACCGGGACACTGCTAGTCTGAGATCAGTCAGTTTAACTAGTCTGAGCTCAGCTAAGATCACCTGACATTTACGGGAAACAATAGTGCTAGATTATTCTACAACATTGCTTTCGAAGTGATCAAGAGCCAGTGTCTAGAGAGATCTGTCACATCGCTGCTGTCCTTCTGAAACCTTGTATCTCCATATTTTGTGATTATCATTTTTTGTCGTAAAATAATTATCATTAGTCATCCTTTGTTTGTCACTGGGTTTTGAAAATATATAACCAATAAAAAGTATTAAAAAGTGCTTGTCAACTTGGACAACACAGTAAGATTATTTAGAAAGTACAGTGTCTTTTCCATTCCTGAAAAACAGCAATTTTGGACATACGAGGTTTCAGAAGGACAGAGACGATCTATTCCTGTACTGATGCGACATATACACTTATGTTGTTTCTAAACATGCTTTATTTTTTATGCAAAAGGTTTTCCAGAAAAATGAATGTAAACAAGGATCTTGTGAACAAAATCACAAGAAAGCCCAATAAAATAAAAATAGTACAAATGTCAAACGATTAATCACATTTAGAATAAAAGTTTGTTTTTACATAATGTATGTCTGCGTACTGTGCACATTCATTTTGTATTCATAAAAACATCCACATACATGTATGTATTTAAGAAAAATATAAAATACAAAAATTACATTATATATAATTTAAATTATTGGTAAATATAAATTAATACATGTAAATTCACGTGTGTATTTGTTTATAAATACAAAATTAATATGCACAGTAGAGGTCTGCAACCCAACCCGAGCCCGACGGGGCCTGAAAAACTTGCGGGCTTCGGGTCAGGTTCGGGTTAATGTTTAATGAATAGCCTCGGGTTCGGGTCGGGTTCGGAACTAAAAAAATATATAGGCTATATACAAACAAGTTTGCGTGCCGTGGCGTGTGCTTGAGTGTTTGCTGCGTTGCGACCACAAAAAAACACGAGAGAAAACACACACTTTTCGCATAAACTGTTCTGCGCACATGCACCCGCCCGCTCTTGTCCTCGTTGTCACGACACAGCAGGTGATGGTAAGATGAGTGCGATAAAGCAAAATATTAGCTATGGAAAAAGTATAAATGATGCAGGGAAAGCTTCACTCTGGAAGAATTATGATCTTGTCATTACTGTCAAGACTGGCCCGTAGTGTCCTCAGCATCCCTGTAAGTAACGTTAGCAGCAGCAGCGAGAGGAACTTCAGTGCAGTTGGGATAACTTTTAATCAGAGGAGGACGGCGCTTAAACCAACAGTTCCAGAGGGTTCAAAAATGATTTTTAACTTTTACACCTGTTCACCCACAGCAAAGTTTAGTTATTGGTAAGTCTGTGGTATTTCTTATTTTTTCTTGTGCGTTCACTGCTGAGGGGGCCGCCGTGCCTTGATGAAACTGTGTTTGCCTACATGTAGCTATTTGTTTAATTGTCATCGCAAGCAATCATAAAATGCAGCACATTTCAACAAAGCTTGCTGTTAAACGCACTTCGGGTTCGGTTCTGGTCGGGTTCGGGCTTAAAATGTAACTGTAATGGTCGGGTCGGGTTAAACAATCTCGGGTACGGGCCGGGTTCGGGATTTCGTTTAAAGCCCGTGCAGACCTCTAATGCACAGTACACAGACATGTATTATGTAAACACAAACTTATATTCTGGATGCGATTAATCACGATTAATCGTTTGACAGCCCTAGTACAAATATGACTTGTACGTTACATTGACAGTCTTCTGAAGGGATTACTATGAGCGTAGAGACGTATGTACCACTTTTATCACTGCAAAAAAAGATTTTCACACCCTGTATTTTTTGTCATGTTATCCAGTTACATTCTTAAATCAAGATACATTCACTTGAGAAGTAAAATCGCTTAATACCGAAATTTTGTTTTCTGAAATATGTATTAATTTTATTTGTAAAACAAGAAAAAATACCACCCAATGGGGGGAAAACATAATTTAAAGGAAAAACAAGATATTGAGTAAGAAGAACATGTTATGCTTTTTAGTGATGATTTTTTGTTGGTTAAAATAAAATTAAAATATCAGTTATGAACTATCTAAAAATATATCAAATGTTATGCTTTAGCCAACATGTATATGTTTATTAGGAGTATTAGTAATTTGGATATTGGTTAAGGAATTGCAACAATTCAGTTGATTTTGTGTTTCTCTGTTTTATTGTAATAAAGTTTATCCAAATATTTCTCCTCAGGACTTTTCGAATGACGACACCAAACTGGAGTATAATGTTGACGCAGATAATGGGATTGTCATGGAGGGATATCTGTTCAAGAGGGCCAGTAATGCCTTCAAAACATGGAACAGGTCTGTGTGTCCAGCTCCAGGAAAATCAATAGATTTATTTTTTTTAGAACTACTGTATACACAAGTACATTGCCAAAATGTTTGTATTGTGCATATTGGTGCTCAAATCTGAAAACCATCCTCAAAATACTTTATTTTACAGTTCTCTTCTACATGTACGTAATATTTTCTTACTGTGTAGCTGTGAAATTACCAGCTAGGAACCTAAACGTAACCTAAATCAATTACGGTACATGTAGTATTTTGCTTTTTATGGAAACTGTAAGTGCACATTCTGTAAAATTATGTGCAAACAAATAATGAATGCAATGCATTATTTTACAACCTAGATATTTCTTTGTAAGTTTCAGCTGTAAATGCATTTTATGTTCCATAAAGGACACCACGGACAATAACTAGGTAAAGTTCAAACAATTGTTCTAAATTTAAGACAATAACAAAGTATATTACTTCTAACGAAAACAGTACAGATATATAAAATAGTTGAGAACACAAGCGATCACAATCCATTTGGATTTAAAGGACACGTGCATTGAATTTGTGAAACTGCAGCGCAAATGCTCAGAAAAAACATAATGTCACGATACATTGGTGTGGACATTGATATATTTATATTTATCGCAGTCGCAATACATGAGTTAATCTCAAATGTTGTTTGCAGGCGATGGTTCTCGATTCAAAACAATCAGCTAGTGTACCAGAAGAAATTTAAGGTAAAGCTTGTGCCTCTTCATATAAACAAGAAATGTTTACAAAATGATTACCTAAACTACAGTCATTTCTTGATCTGTCATTTGTAGCACAATGTCTTTCATTTTAATCGTTTTTTTTTTTTCAGGATAATCCCACAGTCGTAGTGGAAGACTTGCGATTATGCACCGTCAAACACTGCGAAGACATCGAACGACGATTCTGTTTCGAAGTTGTTTCTCCGACAAAGTAAGTCTTGACACATCCCAACACCGATCCTTCAGCCAAATGTATTGATGTCTGAATGAGTGATGTTCTTTGTCCTATGCAGGAGTTGCATGATGCAGGCAGACTCCGAGAAGCTCAGGCAGGCCTGGATCAAAGCCGTCCAAAACAGCATCGCAACAGCTTTTAGGGACATAGCAGAGGATGCTGAGGTAGCTTTGAGAATATAGTCATGTCATTCTTGCCAAGAAAGATGTGATGATAACCAGTGGTGGGATGTGTTTGGCAGAAAATGGACAGAAAGTCATCTGCATCTACAGGCAGTCTGGAGTCGAGCGGTGATACGCGAGAGAAGACTCTTAAAGGGGACAGCGCGCTGCAGAAGGTTATGGCCATCGCTGGTAATAACACCTGCTGTGATTGTGGGCAGCCCGACCCGCGCTGGGCCAGCATTAACCTGGGCATCACTCTATGCATCCAGTGTTCCGGGATACACAGGTGTGTTTTCTAACAACATTACGATCCTTGAATATGAAAGGCAGGGTGTCTGATTTCTTGGACTCGATTCGTTGTTGATGTTCAAATCACCAAAACAAACACACCCCTACCCCCATCTTTCGCTTTCGTCAGCGTTCGGCTCGGCTAATGTCCGTCCTGTGCATTGTGCTTACTGCTGTCCGTCACCTTACTGCTGATTGGCTACAAGGTTGTTTTGGTACTCTGTCCAACTCAGTTGTCTAAAGTGTAATTCGGAAATCGGTTACCCCGCCTTTAAATATGAAAATGCACTTTTCACAGATTTCGATTTGCTTTGTTGGCATTTAATAGAAAGCGTTTTTGTTTCCAAAGGCACTAACACATGCCTTGATGTGCACTGTTTGTTAAGCACATGAATGATACATAAGCCCCATCTTTTTGACAGTTTGTCACGAGAACTATATGTGGTGTAATTTGCATCTGTTTGGCTCTTCAGGAGTCTTGGAGTTCACTTCTCTAAGGTCCGGTCTCTCACACTGGACACATGGGAGCCTGAGCTGCTTAAGGTGAGAGTTTATAGACAGATGAATGTCGTAATAAACAGGGTGGATTGAATGATGTTTGTTAGAGCTCATAAGCATCTGTCCAGATAGGCTGTTACTTCTGGAAACGCTTTCATCTCAGAAATCTCTCATTAACGTACACCTGTACATTCATTTTACAGATTCACACTAGCAATAATGTTTAGCACTGTTTCTGTTTAAATGGGTATATCATCTTCATTTCTGTTTCTAGCAATACATTTGATTACTTAACATTTTACAGTCAACAGGGAATTCAGATGGATCCGATTACAAATTCTTAAAGGGGTCATATGGCGTGTTTTTCTTTGGTGTGTTATAAGTTGCCCATGCATGTATTAGACACGTAAAATTGCAAAAATTAAAGTGTCGGAACAAAAGATACATTCTATCTAAAAGCGAATGCTCACCCAGACCCGCCTGAAACGCCTCGTGTAACCACACCCCCACAAATCTACGTCAGTTCGTGGTATGATTTGACTAAGACCGCCCAAATGTATACGCAAGTAAGGTGGGCGTACCTGTCAGTACAATTGCTTTGGAACCTGAAAATCCACGCGTTTCAGAGAGGCGGGGCAAAGAGGAGATACAACCATGCACAGTATGTGGAAAATACAGCATTTTTGAACCTTAAATCGTGTATACACACTGCATTACATCTAAAACAAACGATAATATTCGTTTTAGCCGTGTCATATGACCCCTTTAAAGTTTCCTAAAGTCTCACAATCGATTGTAAAATGATAAATCATAACTTTTTTATCACGTTTTATTTGGAAATATGTAACGTTACAAAAGTAAAATGGGTTACGAATAGTATTTTCATTTGTAACACAAAAACTATTGCTTTGCACAATCAATCGTATAGCGTTAATTCTGGCAGGTCACGTGAGTCAAGCTCACATCAGCTGATCCACAATATAATACACAATAGAGTTATGATGTTATCACAGCTTTCGTTTTAAATTCATTCAGCTATCAGCATCTTATCGTGTTGCTCACGAGCAAATTACCCTCCTCCATCCCCAACTCCACTTCAAATTTACAATCAGGTCTCCACTTCTGATACTACTCTTCATCAACTCTCAATTACATTTTGGTTATGTGTTACACTTAAATGTTATTAAGAACGAATAACACATGTTTGTTCTGTTCTGTTTACCCAAAGGGGTTATCGCTGCTTTCCGTGCTCTCCTTTATACTGGCTGCATAAATGGGCAGGGAGTTTTGCCAAGAACAGAACCATACTGCCAATCCAAACTGTATGCTAATTGTTAGTCATTTCCGATGATTGCGATCCTGACAGTATTAGTGATCTTGACAGAAAAGTCAGCATAGAAACAACAGTTATATCAACCAGTAAAATGTAAACAAACATAATGTAGTGCACCTTTAAAAGAACTGTCATGGTAACGGCTTTTAAATAACACAACCTTACAGCTTTGTCTTTCTTTATGGGGATGGAAAATGTATCTAAAGCACTAATAATATCTGTTTTTTTGTGTAGCTGATGTGTGAGCTGGGAAATGGTGTCATTAATCAGATATACGAGGCACGTTGGGAAGAGCTTGGAGCCAAAAAACCACAGCCAGGAGATCCCCGGTAAAACAACGCAAGCAGAATTTGCACGTTTTGTGCATTAAATTGACGTTAATATAACGTGAGGTGTGCAGCCATCTACAATCTGTAGCCAAATGTTTAGGGCCTCTTTTGTAAAACACTAGCTGTGTAAATCAATTAAAAAATCTTTATATGTGATTTGTTGCATTCTATTTATCATTTAATCAAATAAAAAAAAATACTAACACAAAAATGTAAAAAAAATATTTTATTTACAAATATTCACGATTAAGTTTTTACGAAACGTTTTTTTGCAAATAATAATTTAGGCCTTTGCCGAACAAATCTTTTGACAATATTAGAGTCTAGATGTTTGGTTTTAGTAATTTACATTGATGAACTGTTAGCAAATAGAGAGAGGGATGAATAATATGTTTGCATGATGTTTTTACATAATTTACATCTTTCTTCTGTAATCTGCAATCCGTAACTTTTACCTCTCTATCGCCATCTCTGTATAAAACATAAACTTGTAGGTTATTGCGTACTTATGTTTACATGTGTTCAAGTCAAATGACGTCTAGTCTCGCATAACCAGTTCTTCCATATTGGCCAAGGACAATCCAAGAGGCCATCTGAATGACGTAAAGCAACCAATCACTGACATTTTCCACAAAGTCGTACCCGACAGATTTATTTCATAAATCCTTGCTAAACAAAATTTATCGTTGGGCTTTTCAAAGTCTTCTAATCTTATATGCACTTGCTTAATAACTGATTTATGTTTAAGTATCCAAACAAAATGTACGAATTGCAGCTTTAATTGTAATCTTTAATCTGCAAATACATTTTTGGTGGTTCCAAACAATGCCAGTACACGACTGTAGGTAAACTTTATTTGTTATTGGCATAAAGCAATTGTAGTTTGTTTACATTAAATACGGACGTAACACAGCATCATCATTAGCATGAGGCTCATTTGTTATGTTTTGACTCCCAGGCATGAAATGGAGGCTTACATCAAAGCCAAGTATGTGGAGCGAAGGTTCGTCCAAAGGCGGTCGGAAGATGAGATCAGACAGAAAGTTTTAGCACTGAGTAATCAGGACAAACCTCTCAGTGGCTGCTCAGAAGTTCAGCCTTCAAAAGGACCAGTGTCATCGAAAACCCATCCAGCCTCTGGCTCCTCAGGTGAGTCGTCCATCTTTCTTCAGATATACACTTGGTTGGCTAAAGGTTCAGTAAAATGTTTTGTCATGTTTGTGGCATAAAAGTTGAGCTTTACTACAACACTGAAGGGCTGTCTGCTTATGACCCGTCTACATGCATTATTCTGCATGTAGTGTAGCATCGAGATGGAAAGGTTCAACTTTTCAGAGTGCCGTGCGTGCAATGCGAGTCATTTGACTAGAGAAACCGCTGTGCGGTTTTAGACGCGAAATGTGCCCCTTACTTTTCCGTTTTAGAGGTGGTTGTATAAAGAGGATGATTTTAGAGAAACCGTTTGGAGACATCTAACATATCCTCCATTTTCATCCATTAATTTCAAGACAGATGCTGTTGGATTTTGGATTGTATTTCTTTCTTTCTTTGTTTGTTTATTTAGCATGATAGTTTTAGATATTGAGGCTAAAACTGAAAACATTCTGCTCTTTCTCACTCTCTCTCTTTCTGTGTGTATGATGCTAACCTTCCTCTTGGCTTATGTGTTGCTGAAGCGCACCACGAGTCTCTCTTCTGTGTAGATGAGCTTGATTCTCTCTTCTCCTACTTTAACACCTCCGCCAAGCTGCGTAGTTGTAAGTACAGCAGTTTAGGTCACCCTGCACCGTCCTAATTGTTTCTTTTGCACCATCTACCCATCCACACCTAGCTGGCTTTTCAGAAGAGAACATATTAGATATCAGTCAGAGCTCTGTTCCAAAATCAGTTGGAGCTGTCTTGCTATTAGTTAATCCTAAAGAGACCAAAAACGAAATGTCAGTCCAAACATGTACAGTATGACTTTCTTTCTTCTGCAGAACACACTAAGGTAAGACTGTTGGTAACCAAACAACACTGAACCCCATTGTATGGAGACATTTCTCAAAATCCTCTTTTGTGTTCTACATTGTGAAAGATACATGTAATGTTACTTCAAATCAAGCGATCTTTGAAGGCTCGTGAAGCAGTCGATGCTTGACAATGCTGTTTAGCGCACTAGGCTTTGGACAGAGCTTGCATGTCAGCTTTATTTTGTTACTTTTTTGGAATTTTTACAATTCTCACGTCCATTACCCATCAGATGTTCTTGTCTTTTTCCCTTTGTTCGTGTTCGACTTTGTATTGCGCAAAGTTTGGTAATGGTGCTGAATGCCACAAGTTGTGTTTTCGAGTCAGTCTATGATAAACATGTTTTTTTACAGTGAAAAGTACAGACAGTGAGACACAGAATCTCGCCGATGGAGGAAGAGAAACGATGAGCTCGACCAACACGCATGACACGGGTCAGTCTGATGTCCATTGTTGAACACATGGGCTGTGTTTCAGAGAAAATTGTCAATAGAATATTATTCTGTCATCTTTTATTACAATTATTAGTATTATATATCCATCATTGTAGCATCAAAAAGTGTTTATTGACTAAAAAAATTCCCTCTGTCTTTTCTTTTTTCATTCATGCATGTTTGTATGTAGACTTGCCCCATTAAGATCAATTATGACATGAAAACCAATGACATTTAAATAATCGACACAACAAGATGTCACACATTCTGTTGACAAGCTGTATTTAACCCTTCTTAAAGTCCCCGTGAACTTTTGACGCATTTCTGAGTGAAATGGAATTTCTAATGAGAAAAATGGTGGGCGTGGCTTTCGTCTTTCTCTGCGATTTGATTGGATGTATAAAACAGCCATTGCATTTTGAAATGGAACTGGCAGCAGACAGACATTTGAAGGGGAGGAGTTAACGGATGCTCCGCCCAAGCTGTCTAACATACGTCATTTAAGATGGATAGTCATTACAGGACGGAAGTGCATTTTCAGATTTTAACTGAAGATTATGAGGGCACACTGAATACAGTTTTTGTTCCGATGAAAACAAAGAAAGATATTTGGAAGAATGCTTATAACCGAACAGTTCTTGGACCCCATTGACGACCATAGTAGGAAAAATTACTTGATCATTTTTTTGTTCTGTTGAACACAAAAGAATATATATTGAAGAATGTAGGAAAGCAAACCGTTCTGGGGCACTTGACTACCATTGTCATTTTTCCTACTATGGTAGGCAATGGGGTCCAAGAACTGTTTGGTTACAAGCATTCGTCCAAATATCTTTCTTTTGTGTTTAACCAAACAAAGAAATGAATACAGGTTTGAAACAACTAGAGAGTGAGTAATTCATAACAGAAATTTCATTTTGGGGTGAACTATCCCTTTAATTTGATGTACTGTGATTGACTAGAACATCATCTGTTTTCAGAAGGCAGTGAGCCTCAGGCCGAATGTTCGGGTAAAGATGTCCTGGTGTTCTTTGAGCCGAAGCAGTTGACGCCGGGTCTGCAGCTGTACTGGGCGTCTCTGTCTCGCAGTCTGCCTGATATGGCCGAAGCTCTCGCTCACGGAGCCGAGGTGAACTGGATCAACGCGGATGATGGGAACCGGACGCCGCTCATCATGGCCGTTCATGGGGTGAGTGGTCCCGACACATCATCTAGTTGCTGAGGTTTGTAAGTTTGGCCCCATATAAAAATAAACCTATGCAAGAAATCGCTTTTTTATTGGAACATATTGATACCATTAAAGGGGCAGTTCACCCACAAATGAAAACTCTGTCATCGTTTACCCACCCTCGGGTTGTTCCAAACCTGTATAAAGTTCTTTGTTCTGCTGAACACAAAGGAAGATATTTAGAAGAATGTCAGTAACCAAACAGATCTCATCCTACATTAACTGCCATATTTGGGAAAATAAATACCATGGGAGTCAATGGGGGACGAGATCTGTTTGGTTCTTGACATTCTTCCAAATATCTTCCATTGTGTTTAGCAGAACAAATAAATTAATACAGGTTTGAAACAACCTGAGGCTTAGCAAATGATGACAGAATTTTCATTTTTGGGTGAACAATTCCCTTAATGCACTAACACTAAAATGCCATTTAACAAAAAAAAATCGTTCTTGTATTCAGAATCTTTTAAATGAAAATCTAAAAGCTTCAAAAACTGTATAAACTGGCTTTACAGTGTGTGACTTTATAACATGTGTTTGATTCAGGGATCACTGGTTACATGTGAATTCCTGCTCCAGAATTCAGCCAGTGTGAACCTGCAGGACAGTCTCGGTAGAGGTCCTTTACATCATGCCACCATACTGGGACATACTGGGTTAGTTCTCCTCAACAATACTGTATCATATACAACCGTGGAAGAAATTAAGAAATCGCTCCAGTTTTGCCTTTAATCAGCATTTCTGCGTGTATCGTGTCCATTCCAGAACAGTTCCTGTTGAATTTCAAAGAATGCAAAGACGCATGAAAACTCAAATTAATTCTGGAGTGGTCTTATTTTGTTCTTCGATCCTATGTTCCCAGGGAAAACAGATAAAATGTGTAGCTAAATGGATAAGCTAACTGTCTGTAAAAAGCATAAATGTATGTACATAAATGCGTGTGTTTTCATTATTGCTGGTACCCCCTGCACCTTGTACTGTAATAAAAATCTTATTCAAACAGAAAAATAACAATATATAACATTTAAAAAGTTTATTATATTCCAGTACACTATATTCATCACAAGAGGGCACCAAATATCCACTCCAGGGCGACTCCTCTTTCAAAAATATGTTGTTTACTATAATTCTTATTTGTGTGTCATTGTTCAATTTGAGTGGCAGATGAGATGTAGAATTTGTACAAATTCTTGCCTTTTTACAATATTATAAAATGTATTGCTGTGTGATGTATTTAGAATGAGTTTAATAGGGTATATCCAATAAAATGGAAATTTCGGGACATTTTGAAATAGTCCGAAATTTAGCAAAATTGAAAATGATTATTAGGAAAGAATGACCTCAGCATGCACCCTTCAGTAACATTTACAAACACGAAATCCAATTAAAATTCAGAAATATCTTTAAAACTCCATTAAGTATATACATATATATTCACTGTAATCTATGTAGTAATTACAGAATACAAGCATGCAAATATTTTATCAATTTTAGTAGAGGAAAACCACTGCCCACCGGAAATAAAGAATGATTTATATGTGCGGTAATATGATGAATGTTGTTGATCTGGGATTATTTACTTTTATTGAATGCGTTTTCTCGCTGCAGGCAGGTGTGTTTATTCCTGAAACGGGGAGCCAATCAGAACGCAGCCGATATAGAGAATAAAACACCATTGACGATCGCAGTGGAGGCGGCAAATGCTGATATTGTCACACTGTGAGTCGCTTCACAAATATTTACACACTGTTTGTTTCTGTTTGTTCCATTTGATAATAAAAATACTTTTCTGTCATGTACTCACTCTCAGGCACTGTTTTAAGGTGTCTGTATTATACATGTAATTTTAATTAAAATACAACAAAATCAATGAACACATTTTTTATAAATGCAAGCGGTTGCTTAACTTTATCCGAAAGTTTCCTTGTGAAACACAAAAGGAGAAAATCAGAAGATGATAGAGATTATATTACACAAAGCACAAATCATTTTTCGTGTGACAGGAAATGTTAAACGTGTTGAAATGTTGTGTTATATGTCACCCGTCTGTATCTCCCGGCAGGCTTCGACTGGCCAAGATGAACGAGGAGATGCGCGAGTCGGAGGGTCCGTACAGTCAGACAGGTCAATACAACTCTAACAGCCCTACTGAAATGCAGTACAGAAAGTGTATGGAAGAGTTTATTAGCTTACAGCTCAGAGACTCCTAACACACACATCAAAACCATGAAAGGCTGTAGCATCTGAACAAGATCTGTGAATGTACATACAGTACACAGCCAGTGGAGCTGAGCTCCATATAACCCCAGGATGGGTTCATCTAACCTCCTATTTTAATGTAAAACGTCTTATTAACAAACAGTGGGTCAATCTCTGTTAGCACGGGGACATGTGAAATAAATACAGTAGTTTTGTGAATTTGATGTTAGATCGTGTTCAACACATATGCCTTATTTATAACTTGTTTTCTGTCTATAATGGTGGTGTATTGAAAATCAAGTTGAATGAGTGTACAGTAGAAGCATATTTATGATCATTCTGCCATTGGGCAAAAATCTCAATTTAAGAATTGGGTCTTTTTCACGAATGTAATTTGAAATCGACTGGCCACAGGCCACAATAAGTTAAATCATAATTTAATGACAAAAAGTGAAATTTACTGAATAAACATTCAAATAATTTCACAGATAATAACATTCTGGAAATCCGTAAAATTATGAAATAGAGTGAAATATATATCAATTATATACATCATTTTTATAGGCATAAATCATTAAGTTTACATTTAAATAGGTTACAACATGTTTTGTAAACTTTCAAACAACACTATTCAAGTTTTGTCTTGACAAACTGTTTTTAGTTACTGTTTAGTTTAGTTTTGATGATTTCTAGTTAATATGTAATTGGGGTAAAATGCATTTATTTGCCATTAAAATTCGTTTTAATTCTACTTCATTTGCTACCTCATATTAATGTAATACTAATGCAGGAATTGAATTAGAATTTAAAAAGCATTCGCAATTCAATTCTGAGTGGCACAGAAGTCTGTCCAGCACATTCCTGATAATTTCATTCGATGTGTTAACATCAGACCAGAGATCATTGCATTTACCCAAGAATAAAAATTATGAATGCGTAACAGAGTTAACTAATTTAAAACGGTTTTAATTGTATAGACTATTTTATGTAGCAGACTTATATCGATGGAGGTTTGAATGATTTTAAGTAAAGAATTTTATTTAACAAAAAAACATTGATGCAGACGTTTTGCGTGAATTATATTTGTAGAATTATATTTAGTATATATTTTTTAATAAAATGTGCAATGAACTTGTTAGAATTTTTACGTTAATCAGAGTTTATTTAGATATAAATATTTCAAAAGGAAAACAATAATAAAAAGAAATGTCAGAATATGTATGTACAGTATGTGTATCTATGTTATAAATATATTTTTTTGTTTATGAAAGTGCCATTTTGCATTAGGTCTGTTGAAGAATTTAGCTTTAAAATAATTATAAAAGTTTATCTGTAGTATAGAGTTGGAAATTTACTAGTTGTAGTCACAGAGGGGCACAATAAAGCAGGACTGATGTCAGCCGTCCACCAGACACATGTATAAACATACAAAAGCTAGTCTCAGGTTTCATGAATATCAACATTAAACAGCCCTTATGTAAAGCTGTCAGAATTATTCAGTGTATTGATGCACATTGTATTGATATGGACGTATCAGAATTATTCACTATATGTAATTCTGCAATGCACTGTTGTACAGTATATGTTGTATATTTCTGAGCACCTTTTATTTTTCATTCTCTTTACCATCTCACAGCCTGTAAAAAAACAGGCAAAAATCATGTTTTAAAAGAGCCTCAATACAAGTTAAGCTGAAAAGTTCTCTAAAATCTTCACAACACTTGACACTCTCATGAATGTTTTAAGGTGAATGAATGTAAAATATAGCCAGAGAGATCAAATATAACAGATCGTTATTTGTTTTATATTTCATTTATTTAATGTCACATGCTTTTCAACTCTACAAATATCTGCATTTCTTTCTTTTCTGCTGCATTTTCCTGCTGTCTTCTGAGTTTTTCTGACGAAGTTTTGCAGGTACAAAATTGTGTGTGCGTGCGTGCGTGCGTGCGTGCGTGTGCGTGTGTGTTTGGCTTGTAGTGTGCATCAGTTTTGTGTTTAGCATGTTTGCATGCTGGTGGGCTGTACTGACATTCTCCAACTGATCTGTTATGTCTGTTTTTTTTATATACAGGTGATGAAACCTATCAGGACATTTTCCAAGACTTCTCGCAAATGGCATCAAATGATCCAGATAAACTCAACCGCTTCACATAAATGCAGTTTAGGTAACATGATTAATGCAGAGAATGCACTTCCATTGTTTTATTGGATTAGTTACAGAATATTGCCCATTAATCAAGTATAAAATATATTCATCTGAAGGTAATCTTTCTATTATGCAAAGTGTTATTTTTAATGTCAAATACCCGTCCTGGTATTATTAAATATGAGAAGTCTTTTTGCCATGAAATCAGTCTATTTGCCCAAATTATATTGCGCTCACAGTCTCATTGTAATAGGCTGTGTTTTTGTCTAGGATTGTAAAATGCTGATCAAATGTTCCATGTAGAGTTTATTACTGGGTTTCTCTATACGTGAACAGTGAATAATGGGAGTATTGTTTATGGGAGTTTATGGGCACCATTCATGAAACACAAGCAGGACACATTTTTATGTTTGTAAAATCATTTACTGTTGACTTGCACAAATCTCTGGTGTGTTTATGAAATGACACCCATTTTTATTTAGCAAATATGGGTCAAATATGGAATACAATTCTGCTGTTAGCCTGACTGTAGTTTACATAACAGTTTACATAAAAACATTTTCAAAAAAAACAAAGCATTTAGTCATTTCGTGCATGTTTTTATTTTTCAATAATTGCTGTTTAATTGTACGTTTCAAGACATTTTTGAAAGAGAATAAAAATCTTGCCTGACGTTTTTACATTTGCATTTGCGCCCGACCTTGTTTTTATGTACAGAAAAGGTACAGTGAAACATAATCATAGCACAATGTATGGTGGTGTGTAAATTCTGTACATACAGTACATCTTGGACAGGGTCGTTTATTTTGTGGTACTTTTGAAGTATTGTAAGCGTACTTTTGTGCTTTGTATTCAACATTTCATTTTGTAATCATCCTGTTTATGATCCATGCGTTTTTAAAGATTATTTTATCCACTGACTGAAATGATCTCAAGATATATGATTAGTTCCCTTCTTTAAACCCTTTCAGAAGAACTTCAGCCAGTCAAACGACTTATTGTATTATGTAAAGAAATCTTCCATGCAGTGGCGTTTCTGTTTGTTATGAAGAGGTTGGTATTACATACTGTAAACATTGGCGTTGTGTTCTGTGAGACGATGCAGCCGTTCATTTGCTCATGACGGATGACCTCACGGCCTTGCCAGCTGTGCCATACGCTAAATCTTCACATCATGATGTTTTGTAGACTTCAAGCTTTACCCATCATACCAGTTCAGGAGCTTCATTTATAAAGCATGTCAAATAACAGCTTGTAACGCCTACCTTATGTGTTCAAGGCAAACTAAGCCATAACCATGAGGAATTACTTCCCAGGACTCAGACATGGAGAACTATTATTTCATTAATAGTCAATGTGTAAGGGGCAACAAAAGATATATATACAGTATATATGTATATATATATATATGAAGAGTTTGTTTCCAAAATGAGATAACTGTTTTTTTTTCAAAAATCATGTTTTTTATTACATTATCATGTTTTTATTGTGTTAGTTAGCTGTATTTTTGAGTTATGGCTTAAATCAAAACAAACCAACTGCAGTTTGATTGATACTAATTGGAATGCACTATTAAAAAAAACAATTTTTGAAAACTTTTTCAAAAAGATTTTTGAATATGTATTTATATATATATATATATATATGGCTTAATCAACTTTATGGAGATGCTGATTTCATTTTCCAACAGGACTTGGCATCTGCACACAGTGCCAAAGCTACCAGTACCTGGTTTAAGGACCATGGTATCCCTGTTCTTAATTGGCCAGCAAACTCGCCTGACCTTAACCCCATAGAAAATCTATGGGGTATTGTGAAGAGGAAGATGCGATATGCCAGACCCAACAATGCAGAAGAGCTGAAGGCCACTATCAGAGCAACCTGGGCTCTCATAACACCTGAGCAGTGCCACAGACTGATCGACTCCATGCCACGCCGCATTGCTGCAGTAATTCAGGCAAAAGGAGCCCCAACTAAGTTTTGAGTGCTGTACATGCTCATACTTTTCATGTTCATACTTTTCAGTTGGCCAAGATTTCTAAAAATCCTTTCTTTGTATTGGTCTTAAGTAATATTCTAATTTTCTGAGATACTGAATTTGGGATTTTCATTAGTTGTCAGTTATAATCATCAAATTAAAAGAAATAAACATTTGAAATATATCAGTCTGTGTGTAATATAATGAATAGTGAATATAATACAATTTTCACTTTTTGAATGGAATTAGTGAAATAAATCAACTTTTTGATGATATTCTAATTATATGACCAGCACCTGTATATACATAGTTACAAATGGCTAACGCAGACGCAAATGGACGGAGAGGAATAACGTAAGGAGGATCACTGCACGTGATCGCGACGTGCTCTATTGATGAATATCGCGCACATAAGGCTTGATGCGCAGTGGCGCCCCCAACCAGAATGAGTTTTTTTAAATATATATATATATATTAGAATAATAGTATTAATATTTATTAATTAAAATGTACATTATCGAAGTACTATGTAAAAAAATAACTTGTATAATGTGTTATGTAGAATACGATCTCAACCCCTCCTCTCTGGTTTAACCTGCGAAACCGCGACTAATGTCGTCTTTACACAGCAAAGGCGGCACAGAAACCGAAGCTGAAGCGGCTTAAAACCACGAAAATGAGTATTTACACAGAGCGTTAATGCAGCTCTAAAGCGGCATAAATGCATTTACACAGGAATTAAAATAATGCGAAATAATGCGGAACATAACCACAAAAGCACAGTTCTAACAATATGCTGATGAAATAATATCTTAAATGAAACAATATAAACTCAAAATATATATATACTGACACTAATAATAACAATGGATACTTTAGGATAAAAACAATAATAGGCTATAAATGCAACATTTTAAATGATTTTCCTAGCTAACAAACACTCTCGGGCACCTCACCGCACATTGAAAGACGCCAAAAGTTGTTTTAAAGATCCACAAAGTCACTGTCGACCAGGTAAATGAACAGTTCCGATGTTACAGCAAATGTTACCAGATCGTTTTCGTGTATGAAATACTGTCCTCAATGAGATGCGTCTGGAAATATAACGACAAAATCCTGCATTTCAATCCTAGCCCGACAAGACCCAAATAATTTACGCTCCTACGGCCGGGCATCTGTGCACAAGCGCTACTGTCCTCACTTTACGATCAGGACTGAAGCACACTTACATTATTATGATGCGAGTGTTTTGAGGTAAACGGTAAGAAAAGCACACACTCTCTCATCACAACACAATGTTAAGTTTGTGATTTATTAAGTGTTCGACTGCATGCGTGTGTTGTGGAGACCCATCTGCTTAAGTAACACGAGAGCTTTTCAAATAACTCTGCGACACTGCATAATGTCCGACAAACCTAATATTTGAAGCAGTTTGAGACGCACAGTAAAACATGTCTGCATGCGATCGTGTCCACACGTACCGGAAGTTTTTTTCCACGAAGGATAGGAGCTTAAGGAGGAATTTAAACAATGTCATGAGTTCAAATAAAAAAAATCTGCATGCCCGGCCTGAGTCACAAACAATCATACTCCAAACATTTTTCTAAATTAACTTTAAAGAAAAGAAACGAAATAAATGTAATTTGCCATTAAAAACTAATCTAAACTATTTTAATGGCTGAAAACGGTCTCAAAATTTACATCCTACATTCAAACTGTGCCACAGCCTGCCTGAGTAAACAAAAATACTCCAAACGTTTTTCCTCATTAAATCATTTTATGAAGAAATGAAACGAAAAATTTGTTTGAATTATTTAAAAAACCTGTGTTGTTATTATTAGCCTAAAACAAATGTGGCTGTGTGTTTTTGGCTTCTTACGGGGCTTATGACTCGTCTTAGATATAGTGTTGTAGTCTAGACCACCAAAACCGAGACCAAGACAAGACCGAGACCAGAGAGTGTCGAGACCAAGACCAAGGCAGGCCGAGATCGAGTCGAGATCAAGACCAGCACTCCCAATCATTTAGTGTAATCCCCACTGTTGTGGTCTTGACCGGTCTTGAAATAAAATCCCGAGACCATTAAGTCTGAGACCAAGACAAGACCGAGACCAAAGACAGTCGAGACCGAGACAAGACAAAGACCATCAAAAAATGGTCTTGAGACCGGTCTCGAGTAGGCCTACTACAACACTAGTCTTAGATTAACATAAATGTGATAGCTGAAATGGGGTGGCCCATGCTGCTTTGGTGCCTTCAAACTCAATTCATCCACTCAAACAGCTACATGGAAAAGAGAGGTGACTACAATCTCAATACATACCAGATAAAATGAACGATTCCATGTAGTCCAGTATGAATGGAAAGTGTATAAAACAACCAATGTCAAACAGTTCTTTTAAGACTACTGATCTCAGTCAACTTGACGTGTCATGATTTCCATGTGAAGTTATTTCTTCCACTGCAAATCTTTGCTTGGCGGTGGAGAGGAAATCTGCGGTCAGCTTCCCGCAGAGACACAAAGAGCCACTGCTCGAGTCTTTTTCCCTCCATAAAAAGAGATTCGCCAAGCTCCATAAATATCTATTCACATTCAGCTTCCACCAAGCCAATCTGAACATGAGGATGCGTTTTTTTGATCTTTGAAGATACAATTCTTATAACACAAACAAGTGCGACCACAACATGAGTCAATTTGCCAATGTTCAGATTTTGAAACACAAGAAGCATCATTATCGTGTCATGAGTAACACCAACAAGTCTTATTTCCTCAACTGACCCATACGTTGACTGAAAGAATAATTAGCGGTTCGTATTTTGGAAGGATCAAGCCAAGGAACGTCAAACAGTCCTTGTACAATTTTCAAGATGATGAATGAAGGTGGAATGAAAGGACGCTCTCGGCAGCATTCTCTCACGACACAATCATCCATGTTACGACTGAGACTTGTGAATGTCTTATTTCCCTACTCTCTCCTCACTTTTACTTCATTCTCACTTCCCAGAATGGGACGGCCTTGTTGTTGCGCTCTCCAGTGGAGACACTTTTAAGAGCAGAGTCCCAGAGGACTCGTCATCCATACCTCAATGCCTGGCCAGCAACCGGCTGGAAAATCGACTGAATCCGTGACAGACAATCTGGCTTCCAGCTGTGAACAATGCGAGCGTACAGACAGGTTACACCAGCCCTTTAACCTCCACACAAGAGACTTCTGCATTGCTAATTCAATCAACACATTGCCCATGAGGTTATCTGTGGCCACATCTATGCTGTGCTAGCAGGGTTTGTTCTGGTTACATTTATCAGATTCAAATAACATCACGAGCAGCAACCAGATGCTGATATGAGATCTACTATGGACGTTTTTAAACCATAAACTACAGCCACTATACTCATTAATCCGGCCAATACCCCAAGACTGAGGTTTTCAAATTTTTCGTCTTGTTTTCTAGTAAAAAATATTTAAAACTTAGATCAAAATACCTTTACTTGACGAGAAAAGTGACAAAATATTTAAGTTTATGTTTAAAACAAGACAAATAGTCTGCCAATGGGGTGAGAACTTAAATTAAGTTTTTTCTTTTTCAAGTTTCTTTTTACTCACCCCATTTTTTGCTTGTAATTAATTTTGTGCTTACATTTTTTCATAAAACAACACTTTATCTTGTTTATATTTATTTGTAAGATATTTGTTTTATAAAACAAGACAAAAAGTTTGAAGACCGTAGTCGGTATTGGCCGGATTAGGAGCAGATTTACTACATTTGCTACATGCGGAACTTTTAAATAATAATAATTGTTTTGTATCTTTTAGGGGTTTGTAAAGCTGCCATGAAACAAGATTTCTTGTAAAAGCTGCTACAGCACAAATACATTTGAATTGAAAATGTTTCAGTAATGGTTATGTTATGGGAACATTAATCTAGCATTTTAAGTTTGGAAACAATTTGTAGTCTTATAATATCAAACTTACTATTTATCTAACAGTTTACATAAAAATACACAGATGGATGGAAAATGGGTGGCTCACCAACGGTTCATCATATTCAGGGGCCTTTGGCATCATTAAGTTAAAGAAAAACCCTGCCCTATAAAATATGGTAATATGGGAACAGAACATAGCGCATGTTTTAATGCGCCAAATGTTAAATCAATACTAGTAGTTATACTGAAATAATTTTCTACTTAAAGGGATAGTTCACTAAAACATGAAAATTCTCATGTAAACCATTCATGTTTCTTAACTGTTCATTCCATGCTAATCCGGCCCAGCTCAGGTAGAAATATAACGGTTTATGTCCTATGGTTCGACTGTGGAAAAGTGACCCCAAAATGAAAATTCGGTCATCATTTATTCACCTTCTTGACATTTCGAACTTGTATGTCTTACTTTCTTCTGCAGAACACAAAAGAATATATTTTTAAGAATGTTGTGTTCTGTAGAAGAAAGTCATTACGTAAATTAAAAGTAAATTAGGGATTCAAATTCATTGTTGGGTGAACTATTCCTCTAAGGTCATTCTGTAGGTCATAGTAACACACTCCCATCAAATCACATTTGCCAATCCAACAAGGACCTTTCCCCACCATTGCTGTGACTTTTGTGTGCTCTAAGAGGACTGTATCTACGTTCCTCCAACTCTCGCCAAGATCCACAAGTTCTCTGATTTAAGGAGGAACAATCATCCGTCCCCAGTGTGTCCATTGCTGCTCCCTAAGTACAATAAACAGAAGGCTCTCGACCACCTCCAGCGCCTGGACACACGTCATAAACGTTCCTCTGAGGCCAACACCGCACTGGCCATGACATTGACTGACCAAACAAAAGAGGTTTGCTCTCGCCATCCGTTGTCATCAACGGTTACACAGTGCGGCTTCAACAGACTGTGACTACACGGCAGAAAGCGACAGAGGTATGTGTTTCACCAACACTTATCCAGAAGGCAACAATCGCCAAGCGTCCGGACTGACCCTTCAGGGTCATAACAATACAACTCCTTATTGCCCCGAGAGTAACTTATCACCCTCTATGGTCATATTTCCAAACATGGAGAAAATAAAGAACTTTCATTGAGATCAACACGTTATAAAACTTGTAATGATATGGTGATCTCATATGCATCTCCGCTTTGCCATATTGGACTATCAAACTATCAAAGATTTATACGGTTTACAAGAGAAGGGGCAGACACATTACAATTGTAAGTCTTTGAAGCAAAAGGGTGTAATTCTCACATTTTAAGATAATTTGAAGGTCAAGGTTCCAGAGTCAGACTCTCCAAAATGACAAGGAAATTAAAAAGAAATATAAATGGTATATCCTTCCAGGAACTTCGCCAATGTTCCTCAGGTTTAAGTTTAAAGTACCCCCCACCCACATTGTTAAGACAAATGGGAAATGAGCACTTTGACAAAAATCTTTTCCTTTTAAGGGATATAGTGAACAGTGGGTAATGTGTGACTAAATGCTTCCTCATGTCAGTTAAGGTAAAATATGGGGTATTAAAAGAACTCTGACCGCATACCATTAAATATAGTCACCCAGTTCTATAGAAAACACTTTTTTCACAGTACACTGCAACAAGGACCAAATGTAAAGAAGACGTTCAACACGATCCTTCCAACTATTTCTGTCTATAAGCAGGAAAAATGACATGGAAAATGACAGGTATTTCTGATGCACGTCCATTTCTTGAAATGGTTCATGAATGGGTATTTGTCCTTTCTTATAGAAATCAATTACAGACTTTTTATACAATAGCCTGATATCTAATATTCTCACTAATATACATCTTATGAAAAATTTGATGCACTCACTTCCTTAATATCACCATGACTACTGTATAATGGTCAGATAACAAATTACAATTGTATTCCGTGAGTTTCATAAATATAGACCTTGAGAAAATGCAACAATATCAATTTCATGTATGATATACATTTCATAATTTCCTGTTTTTTAAATCTACGGTCTGTACTAACATGTATTTACTGTAGAGTTGCTTTGCAGCAATGCAAAACTGTAAAAAAGCACAGTAAAAATACATTCAAAATGAACTCAGAATTGTTGACTGCATGATTTTACATACAGCCATGGAAGAAATTAAGAGACTATTTCAAAATTATTTTCAGTTTTTTTGAATTTGCTATTTATAGGTATGCGTTTAGGAAAAATGATTATTTTTGTTTCATTCTGTGAACTACTAACAATATACTGTATCTCCCAAATTTGACATGAAACAGTTCAAAATTTTAGAAGAGATGCTCGCTGTATTTTTTCAGACCCCAGATACTGCAAAGAAAACAAGTTCAGATATACTTTTAAGCAATATAACGGTTATATTTCTTTTCTACATGTATTTAGGAAAAGTTTAAACATTATTTTTAATGTGATAACTTTTTATTTTTATCCCAGTTTTCATGTGTCTTTCACATTTGCTGTTGGATGACTCACTCTTGAGGTTTGACTTTGTTGAAATTCAACAAACACTGGACTGGCCACATTACATCTAGAAATGCTGATTTAATAAAAATGGTATATGTATATATTTGTATATAAAATGTGTGTGTATATATATATATACAGTATATATATATAAATGACCATAATACTATAATACAACAATGAGCACCCAAAGTCATGTTTTGAGCAAGTATATTTTATTATAATGACAGTTGGCCAAGATTGACCAGATGGAAGAAATAACGTATAAAAGGACAAGCGGGGGGGGGACAAGTGGATGAATGGACATGTAGCGCTGCATGCTAGGAACTCCATTTTGTACACCACCTGCAAGACAAAGAAAAAGATTTGATAAACATTCAAGTGTACTCCTGCGTATACAAATCAAATTTAGAAGTGTCAGATCTTCAGATGCGACGACAGAAAATAACAAAATGTACCTGTAGGGTGGAGTACATTACTCATCTATGTACTCGAATGGCTCTGGTGCCTCTGGCTCTTGTTCTTCCTCTTCAATCTTGGGGCCGTGAGCAGACACGGGTTCCACAAGATCCTCCTCTTCCTCACTGGTGTCTTTCATGATAATGATGCCACCAGTATGTAGCTGAGGATGACAGTGAGCAGGAATGGTGTCATTATTCTATTGTACAGTACTGCCTTTAGCAAGCCAAAAACTTGACGGTTATACTAACATAATCTCTATAGGTTGTGTTGTGTTATAAAGTAACTCACTGGTTTGAAGGGCTGGTATCTGCAACTCTCCGGCATGATGAGAACTTTGAGTTGAGCGGGCAGGGCACGTGCCGGGTTCTCCAACATTTGGAAGTTGGGCTCTGGTTCCTTTTTCTTTTCCTTCTCTTTCTCCTTCTTCTCCTCCTCATCCTTCTTCTCTTTCTCCTTTTCTTTCTCTTTCTCCTTCTCCTTCTCCTTCTCTTTCTCCTTCTCTTTCTCCTTCTCCTTCTCCTTCTCCTTCTCCTTCTCCTTCTCTTTCTCTTTCTCCTTCTCTTTCTCTTTCTCCTTCTCTTTCTCTTTCTCAGCCTCAGCTTGTGTTTCCTGCAGCAGACAATGAATAAGTAAATGTTGAATATGAATCCCCTTTGATAGTCACAATCCCCATTTCTTTTTGTTTTCAATAAAACGTAAATGCACACAAATGCAAGTAATGACTGACGCCTAAAATATGCTTAAGCTTAAACTTTTCTGTATTAACACACATACCACTTCCATCTTTTCCTCTTCCTTTTCTTTCTTTTCCTTCTCCTTCTTCTTGGCTTTAGCTGTGATGGACAAAACAGCAGTGGAAACCTGACAGAAGAAAAATCAGCCAGAATAAAGACCAAATAAACCAAAAAGTATACCAATAACTGTATTAGCATCAATACCAACAGATGGTAGTTTTATGTTTATTCTAGCTCGCGTGCCACAGTTTTAAATGCAAGAGCTCTTTAAATTCGAATGGATTTTGATTGGTTGTCAATGTTTTATCATTGGTGGGATGATTCCAACTATATCATTCCTTTGTATCTTCATATCATTGTAATTATAATGTGGTGTCTGCTATATTAAGATTGACTATTAAAACATTATTTTCAGTTATAACATCTGTTCTTGGTGTGAACAGGCCTTTAGACATGAAACATTAGTCTGCATTGTGATTTTTGCAACCAACCAGGCCTCAGACTTAACAGTACACAGATGAAAACAAACCTTCTCCTTTTCTTTCTCCTTTGGTACCTCCAAGGGTGAAGGGTAGGCGAACGTGGACGGTTTGCAGTTGGATCGATACTGCACCTTCGGCATCTGTTAAAGACATTTAAACACACTAAAGCTTTAAAAGCTGATAAAACGGCTCAGTTTTTTCGGTTCCAAAACGTGGGCTTAGATGTAAACATACAAGCATACCAGAGATCAAAACACCTGATTATACTTTGATAAGACCATCACTGCCATAGTGAGGTTACACTGTAGGAATGTCAATAGCTCAGGTCCAAATACGAAAAACATTTTAATATACTACAACATGGGTTATGTTGGAGGATAGTGCGTATGTCCATACCTTGAGGTCTTTGTTGAGTCCAATAATGGCTGTGGGTATGAAGGCTAAAGACAGGAAGTGAGAGAGGGGGAACCAGAACCAGAACTGGGTGAAGACCAGCAGACCCACCACAGACGGCATGTGGGTGTGGCCCGTACGCGACTGCAGAGAGATCGTCACGTTACGACCACCTACAATGGGAGAGAAATTGAACAGATAAAATGGGTATTGGGGGACAACCCTAAATCTTATGAAGCAGACGAAATACTGGCGACAGACAAATTATAATTATTTTCTAGGGATGGGGTTAGTGTTAAGCTTTTCTGTCCACCTGTATTGTAAAGCTAAATTAGGTTGTTAAATGGGATGACACGAATGTCAAGAACAAAGATAAAAATGGCAACTGGAACAATCCTCCACCCTTCAACTCCCTGAGAATACAATAGCAGGAGTGAGGGATGAGTGCCAGGAAGGAAAAAGGTGTGGATGAGTCCAATGCATTTGTAAAGAAGATAAATAAGAAATGAAGTTAAGAGGTCTGATCTGTCATACAGAATAATGAACAATTGCACACCTTTGACATGGTTATTAAAATCACAGCTCACTAGATTTTAAATCGCAGCCACAGTATGGTGGCTTTAGTACTCAAGTGGTTTTTGTAAAGACAAACAACTCAAAGCAGATGATACAGCATTGTGAGGAAAGTTTAATGTGTGTCAGTTTGGCCAGGGGGTAGAGGGACGATATTTGCCTGTAGTGGCATGAAGTCGACGTTGTGCTATCTACATTCGCATCCAGCATTTTTGTCACGATCCTATCAGCATTTTATCACACAGCTTCCATGTCTTGACATGCATGCCAAGATGACGTGTTTTCTATACCCACATTTGCCTCCAGTTTATGAAGACTCTTGCTAGGTGAGTTAAAACATTTGTACAAATGAAGAGTTTGGTCCCAAAATGAGATAACTCCGTTATTAAAAATAGTTTAAAAAATCATGTTTTTATTGTGCATTCCAATGAATATCAATCAAACTGCAGTTTTTTGCAACTGCAACTTTGTTGTTGGACCCATCTCTAGTACTGACCTGCATCCAGGATGCCCAGAGCCAGGATGGCCCCAAATTTGGCCATGACGTCATCATGTTTGTCATTGATCACCTTTGAGTAGAGTTGGCGGAACTGGTTCACCTGTGGAGAGAAAAGCAACGTCCACATTACCAAAGATATGAATATTAACAAGATGCTCCACTGCCGTTACAATAAATGGCGAGGAGTGCAACGCTCAATATGGCCGCTCTAGCGAAGGAAGTCCCGCCTTCCAGTAAAACGAGTTAATGAGTAAAGACTAGGGATGGGTACCGAGAACCGGTACTTTTTTGGACCGGTACATAATTGGGTCGATACCAGAGTATCGATAAGCTTCATGACAAACGATACTGTTATCGATACTTGCGTTGTTTTATCTCTGTGTATTTGGGTGTTAAATGGCGAATTAGAGGCTGCTGATGCTGCCTGTCATTTTCTATCCCTGAATAATGTCCGAATGGCCGAAGTTTGCTCGACATATGTGTGATATCTAGGGCCATATGATTTCCGCGATGTATTTGTAATCTGCTTGTTTTGTGTGTTTATGAGTGAAAGAGTGGCATGGTTGCGCTTGTGGAGCTTTCAGCGTCCGTTTTTCACAACGAGGAAGCTTCAGTCAAACACCCCTTTGCGGCAACCCGTCAAAATAAAAGTCCTTTATTTGAGAACAAGTTATAACATTGGCCACGGAGTATATTTACTTACTTTAGTAAATTGAAGTAAATGTGCTAGTCAAATTATAAAAAATAGAACATATAATTAAAAAAATATTAGAAAATAGTACTTAAATTTATGTAGACCTAAAACCAAAAAGGAAAAAAGAAATACGGTCTACCAGCCAAATAACCATAGTGATGTAAAGTAAATATGTTGAATTACATTATGATGTGCTCCTATGCACATGCTAAGTGCCGTAAGTGGTATGCTAAGGAACACACACACACACGTTTTGTTATGTGGCATTTTCTGTTTGCTCAGAAGCATTTGTAAACTGCAGTTCTAAAGCTCAGCTGTAATAAAGAAACTTAAAATGTTTAACATCTTTTCACATCATGTCTTTTTGCATTAAATTACAGAGCGTAGTATCGATAACAGTATTGATAAGTACCGGTATCGATAAGCAGTATTGATATCGATAAAATCTTAATGATACCCTTCCCTAGTAAAGACTGACGATTCTCTGGGGTGGGGCTCTCGTGAGGCGCTTGCCAGCCTGTATATGAGGCGACCTTGAAAAAAGTATTTTTTAGCGCAATTTAGGCTTAACAAACCAAAGTTATGATACAGTTCATGTCATGTTTAATTATTGATCAGAAATTGTGATTTTTGACAAAGATATTGGAAATATCTGCCCTCCCCCATTCAATTAGATAGGATTGTGGACTTGCTATGATGTAAATAGCTGCCCAGAGGCATAGCAAAAATGGCTGCCGAGTGGCACGACTTTTGTAAACGGACTTGGACTTTACTAATAGATTTAGTTCAAATCATTGGAAAGAAACTGTTCCACTACCAAATAAAAAGACATGAATTAAAAACTGACCATATAATGCTGTTCATTTACTATATTAATGTCACAATATGTCGTCTTTTTTAAGATGTCATTCTATGAAATGGTAGCTCATTTGATAGAGCATTTTGTAAACAGGTCATGGGTTTAATTCCCAGGGAACACACAAACTGATAAAGTGAATACCTTGAATGCACTTGCGAGTTGTTTTAAATAAGTGTAAATGCATAGACGTAAACTGTCAAAACGACAACTATTGATGGGGCTATGACGCCACAGAATTCACTTTGTTTCTCAGAAAAGATAACTAAAGTCAAATAAATCAGTTGAATCTTGAATGTGGCCCAGATCTAGTATTTCTACTCTCAACTCAACTCAACTTTATTTATATAGCGCTTTTTACAATTTTCATTGTTACAAAGCAGCTGTACATAAGACATATGGACTATAAGCAAAACAATTGAAGTTGTACCTGCAAAAACAAGAAAAAGTTGACAACACAGAAGACAGACATACCCACATACAAAACACCCCACACACACAATATGCACACGTACTAACACACATAGACATAGACACACACGCACGCACGCACAGACACACACGCACACAGACAAGTACGCATTTAAGATAAAGGAGAGACCGGTATCAATTCTATTTCTAGAATTGCAACAAATCCCACAATGTGCCAGATACACAAAACGTTAATGAAAACATGTGCGGAAGAAATATAACAAATCATAGTCATTACTACCCTTCATTACATCTACATAAAAGTGGCCTTTAAAGGAGCAATGTGGAGATTTTAGTGGCATCTAGTGGTGAGGTTGTGAACTGCAACCAATGGCTCACTCCACCTCTCCCCCTCCCTTTCGAAGCACTATGGTGGCTGACACCGGACAAAAATGTTGACACTTTTTCGCTTCTTTGTAGGAGGTGATAACGTATTTATGAATCGCGCTCTGTAAAGCAGTTTGTCCATTTAGGGCTACTGTAGAAACAACATGGCGAATTCCATGTAAGGGGACCCACGGTGTATGTAGATGGAAATAGCTCATTCTAAGGTAATTAAGTCTTTATACACCTCTGAAGACATAGTTATGTATATTATATTGCATTTTTTTTCTTTATTATGCGGGAATATTATTTACAGCTCAATAATAATGATACAATCTTAAAAATAAATTCTTAAAAGTGCTCTAACCAGCTGAAAATCTCACTCAATGTTCATGACATTTACTTTAGCACGATGCATAATATACCCTAGATGTTTTTTCTTACCTTTGGGCAGGTGACCTCTGTCTGTTGGATCATTATCAGGGCAGAGGCGATCAGTGCGCCCTGTCTTACATAATTCACTGGGTCATTGGTCATGGGTTCCAGGAGATTTATTGCTTCCTGTTAAAGGAAATGACCACACATCAAAGGAAGTATATTAAGCACGATTACAACAGGACAGCAGAAGATCCCAAACAAAGAGTCTATTAAAACGTAATGTACCACATGAACTACAATGCTTTAAAGACCCTCAGACTTGAGGTTCACTTGACTTCCTGCAGAATCCCATTTAAGTATTCAGGCTTTTGTATCCAAAAGTATACGATCCAGTATCTGCAATCTATTTTAAATAATCTTTAAGAGATTTGTGGTTACTTTTGTACCGGGAAAAAATACTTTTCATTATCCCTTCCAACGAAGAAAGACCAAATGTGAACAGAACCTGTAAACATTGTAAATTCCCTGTTTGGGGATTCCCAGAATGTTCTTGTTTGCTACCATAAAGACCGTTTCGGAAGATTGGAATTGATAACTTCCCCTTTTCTCTGCCAATGAAGTAAATTTCACACTACTAATGAAGTGTTAGTAACACACCAGCCGCAACATGACAAGCTCAGCATGGGTTGGTTGGGTTTGTGTGAAAAGCAACGTTTACTCTCAGAGTAGTCAGCGGTCTTTAATACTCACTTTGTTACCAGTTCCAGCGCAGCAGATTCCCAAAGCCAACGCTGCTCCGTAACGGACGTGAGGATTGTAGCTCTCTGACAGCAGAGACACCACACTGGGACATTGTTCTGGAGTCCTGTAGACACAAATTCAAAACACTTGACACAAAGATCATTGCTCTGACAGTAATTCTTTGTAATACGGGTTTAAGAATGTGCGCCTTTAGTTTCTTGTTCAAAGTTTATGCAAAACACTAAGCTGGAACGCTTCCCGAGATCTCAGTCAAACTGTTTTCAGCAACAATGCTAATGTGGTAAAACAATGAAAGTCAGTCAGCCGCTATTAAGGAACTTTCTATTCATCCAACTACATGACGTGTGTTTACAACAAATGTGATCATGACGTTTTTGGGAATGCAAACACGACATTGAAATACAGTTGTTTTATCTGGATGCATACAACTTTATCAATACAGTTCCTATATGTGTACATTAAGATATGCATATTACAGCTGAAGAAAGGACGTCATATGCATCTGTAAATTCATTTTTGGTTGAACTATTCCTTTAGGTCTGCCTAAAAAGATTCATGGGTAATTTCAACTGGCACTTCTAACTATGGAAATAATTCCCCATTACATTGAACAAACATACAAAGAGGAAATTAGCTGCATCAAAGTAGGTTCTCCATAAAGCGATGTTATAAAAAAACCTCACGCTCTGACCTCACACGATTCACGATGACTCTCAATTGAATGAAAAGAGCCTCTTGACAAGGTGCTTTAAAAAGCAACTGAACGCCTTGTAGCCATTCTCTCTAGTCAGGGCAGCTGTGTGGAGGAGCCTACTTTAAACAGTTTACATGAGAGGTGATTGTGGCTCCACGGCCGCCCTGCACTTTCAGGGATAAGGGTGGGTCTGAGGGTCTGACAGTTATGGGTTGGGCATTGGTGGTTGTACACAGATCCCGGCGAGGTTCTCCTTGGCACAATAGGTCACTGTTTCAACACCTCGTGAGCCGACTTACTACAAAGCTATTTAAGACATCGCCGGTGTGTTCTAGGCAGTTCTACGCCTAGAACACCTCAGCATCACATGTGTAGTTTGCGAAAGCAATCCCAGAATGCACTGGGAAGAGCGCACTGTAAAAAGTTATGAGTTTTTTCTTAGTTTTAATTATTTAATTAGTTTTTTTTACTTTACTATTTTTAGCGATGTTCATGTTTTTGTGTGTATTTATTTATATAGGTTTAATTTATTTTATCACAGTTTAAGTTCAGTTGCAATTTTTTTTTAGTTAACAATTTACGGAATTTAATCTTTTTATTTAACTTTATTGCTAACAGTTGCAGTTAACAAAGATCCTGAATGCTATGCCTCTCATGCTTGCTTTGTTTTTGTCATTTTACAATGGTCTGTTTATAATAGTGATAATGTTAAATGGCCTGAAAGGCAATTTAGTAATTCTGCATTTCATATTTTTTCTCATGTTTCTGAGAAAGGATGGGTAATTATTTTATTTGGAACATACGAAACAACATACATACATTTTATATAACTTAATTGATTGTAATTTCCCTGGTTTGTATAACAAAGTGCACTTTCACTACAGTTTAGGACACAGACTGGGTTATGGTTTAGATCCAAAAGATAGGCTTTTAAAATAAACGCGCCTGTAATAACCAATAGACTGACAAAATAAAACAACCACTCAAACCTGTCACACCACACCAAAGTCCTTTCTGTGGAAAGGTAATTCATAACAACACAGACATAGAAACACTGACAAGTAACGGAAGAAGAATTCCACCTAATCTTTTATGAGGCTGGTATAAACGTGTTAACAAATAAGTGCAAGATATAAAGGGTTCAGTCAGTCCTCTTAAGCTGTGAAATATACCAGTAACGCTGACAAAATCAAAAGCTCTCTTTACAAAGCTACAGACTGGTTTTTATTCATTTACAAAGAGTTTCCAAAAGCTACATTTTCAGACTGTCATTGTTAGAATGCAACACCCTAAAGTTACTATTCAAATTGCTTATGATATTACACCCATAACTGCACCTTTTAACATCAACTTGTTCCTTTCTGAACAAACATCAACCTCAACCGTACCTTACTTTCACAGCAAAAACCTTCGGAGAAGGGAAGAAAACCCTCCCTCCTGTTCATATGTCGAACGCTTTGAGTTTTTTCTTCTTAACTTTTATAAACACAAAGACGAAGCCTGACACACTCCAGGAGTCAGAGCAGGATCTCTTTGCCAGACACCGTCTAACTGAACAGCGAAATGAACAAACACACCGTTTCAATCAAATAAATGTTTTTTTGTGAAACAAAGAGCAAAGCTTTACTAGTTTACAACCAAAGTGTAGATCTAGATGGGATAAAAAAAACTGACTTTCCATTTAAACCGTTATAATGCTATTAACAATGTTGTAATAAAAAGATATTACTTATTAAAAAAGAAGCATTTTCATTAAACACGCCCCTTTGTTTTGAGTAAACCTTCTTCCAATTCCACATTGGCAAGGTGGAAAACAGATGTGCCTGGACCTGTGCAGCCTAAACATAATATGATAATGGAAGAGAACAAACCACCAAGACAAGTTCATAGGGCTCACTTTCCTGAGGCTATTATTTAATTCAAACATGAAATGGAGAACGAAGCACCTTGTGAAAAGACCCCTCAAAAGGCCTTAAATGACCTCCACATTCACCAGACTTTGGTATAGTAGAGCACCATTAGGATGTGGTGGAACTGCAGATTTGTGTCATGAATGTGCATAAAAAAAAACCAAAACCCCCGGCAGGAACTATGTGATGTCCCATAAAGACATGATCCCAGAATAATGTTTCCAGTAACTTATTGAATCTATACATAGATTTAAAAGATTTAAGGTAAAGAAGGCCCAAGAACATATGTGCAAGAATGCGTAAACTGTAGAGAGAGAGAGAGAGAGAGAGAGAGAGAGAGAGAGAGATCCATAATAAAGCTCATCGGGGACAAAGGCAGACTGAAATCCTCAAATGTTGTTTATGTGAGAACAACACTGTGACGTTAAGTGTAAAACAAACAGATAATAACAATCCAGATAATAACTCTTCCCTCTACCTGCATCTGCCCCGAGCTCCAGAGAAAGACTGAGGGACAAATATAAACATCAGCATTGAAGGAAATGACCTCCCAGGACCACTGGAACCCCTCCAGTGTCGACATGAGTTTAACTCACGAGTGAGCGAGAGAAAGGAGGGAGGGGCAAAGCAAGTCGGCAGGCAGACACAGAATGAGAGAGGAAGGGGCAGACGACGCATGGAAGTTTTAAACCTGTGAACACCATAGGTGATGGGGAAAAGAGAATTCGACCAAATCATCACGAATCAGACGAAAAAAATTGTCCCATAAGTTACGTTTTTTTGTTTTTGTTTTTTCTGTGCACATATAAAACGTGACAACCTATAATCTGAGGGACACGTTTTCATGGAATTGTACAGCACGGGGTGAATAAACAGAGGAAACCAATCAGTTAAGGTAAGTACGACTACAATAACCGAATATCATGATATTTAAGCATGACGAAAAAATTAAACAAACAATGGCGACTTATTTAAACTATGATTTATAAATGGCTAACTGAAAACCATGTAAAAATTGTTTCTCCTAGTGGCAAACAAAATCATTTTCTCACAAAATTATCCAATTTCTACAGCAAAATTACACAGTAAGAAACACAAATTTTCTCAAAACATCCGAGTCATTCGACCATTCAGATTCAATTATATTGCAACACAATAAAAAAAAAAAAAAACCTTATTCATCATGCAACGCTTCCATCTGTGACTGGAAAAGTCTAAAAAAAAGTGTTAAGTGACAAGACTAATCCTCTAATGTAAATATTTCCTCTTTTAGTTTGCCAGTGGTGTAAAAACACAGCGACACAGATGGACGAGACCTTGTTTGCCTTGATTCTGTTTGGAGGTTAAAACTTCACGACCCCAAGACAAAGCTTTCTGCATGCACATGGACAGACAAAAGAACAAAAGAAAGTGAAATTGTTGGAAACAATCCGTTTTTCAAGCGAATGGTAGTGTCAATTGAACCGAACCTACCACCACACACTGATCGGAGGGGATCTGTTACAATGCTGGACAAGCCTCTGGAAAAAGCCGAAGCACAACTCGCCGAAGCAGCACGACTAGCCACAGCATCATGTCCCAACGAGAGGCGTCCCTGCTGGAGCTCAACCGAACGTGGAGCAGCGATGGGACATTTTCTCAGTCCGGAGATCGACTCTGTTGGGCTGCGTTGCTTATTGTTTTGGTCATCATCCCCACCATCGGTGGAAACATCCTGGTCATTCTCGCGGTGTCACTGGAAAGAAAACTCCAAAACGCCACTAACTTCTTCCTGATGTCTTTGGCTGTGGCCGATCTGCTGGTGGGTGTGTTAGTCATGCCCATTGCTCTGGTGACTGTGCTATTTCGTAAGTAAACCCTCGACTCTTGGGTTTGGGACTCTTGATGGTGGGACACTTATAATCACTTGACAGGAACTATTGTAGTCGTACCATTGTGCGTCAAGACTTTCTTTGAATCCTTTTTGCTGATTTGGGCAATTATCGAATCAAAATATTTAACATAAAATATAGTTATGCAAATTAAACAGAACTTTAGACCAAAAAAATCAGACTGCGACCTCTAAAACACCTCAGCACATCACTAAAAAGAATATAAAGCAAGTAAATATGTAACAATACTGCCTAAACCATATATTAAACAAAATAATAAAGAAAACCATAGTTTGTTGATGTACTTTGAGAGCATGGAATACTCTTGAAAACGTTTCTGCCATAAACATCTCGTACAAACATACACAAACTTTACAACATTTGCCAAGCTATTATCACAGTCAACGCTTGGTTTTGCCAGCTTGGCTTTCAGCTGAAATGCCAGAAGACTCCGGCCGGTACATTATTCCTCATTAATTACATTACATGACATTTATTGAACCTCCATTCGCTGCACCTTATCTGTGCCGAGTAAAAACTCAAACCAACAATGTATCTGTTCATCTTCAGATGAAGAACATGGACTGCTGAGTCTCACTCTTACACAATATGCTTGGGCAGAGTTAATGCAAGGATGGCTTCAAATATGGAAAAAGTGTTCCACTGAAAAAGAACCATGCGTGAAAACAGAAAGATTCTCCCAAACAGCCACGTCAAGCTTGAGGCTTGCCAGAAATGAACAATGACAAGTAATTCCATCAAAGGACCCTACACTGCTTAACTGTAATTCTAGATACTTACCATACAACTTCCAATTAAATACAGTCACAAAGTAACTGGTGTAATGGAGAGGTTTAAAACCTGCCAAAGCTTGCATGCGAAAAAGAAAGACCTACTGTGGCACATCTGTGGACCAGGTGAAGACAAGAGTTGTTTTTAACACCATGAAAAATCTCAACAATGAGCAAATCTACACAGTGCTTGATAAAGAAAAATCCGCTCGGGAAGAAAACCGCAAATGTACTTCTCCGAGAAAAAGAGAAATATTTACATGTGGAAGTTGAGACTAGGCTGTCCGAGTGCAAAGAGTGGCAGAGCAAAACTCTGAGGAAGAGAGGGCAAGCTTACTTGTATGTTATAATTTAGAATATTACACAAGTGCTGGTGCTATAAAATGGAGCTACATCATAGTTATGACATACAGTATTAATGCGTTATTTACATGGGTGTACAAACTAGGCTGTGTCGCGAGACTAGTGTGTTACAATGGATGAATTAAAGGGACAGTTCATTAATTTATTCACCTTCATGTCATTCAAAATCCGTGTGGTATTGTATTCCTTTGTGGAATACAAAA
Source organism: Triplophysa rosa (assembly GCF_024868665.1). Taxonomy (NCBI): domain Eukaryota; kingdom Metazoa; phylum Chordata; class Actinopteri; order Cypriniformes; family Nemacheilidae; genus Triplophysa; species Triplophysa rosa. The sequence goes on from NC_079914.1 coordinate 2,404,367, forward strand.
TGAGATATTTTGAGAAAGAATTTTAGCTTAAGATATAGATATATTTTAGCTTAAGACAGATTTCGACATTTACTTTTTATTTCGTTTTTTAATTGAATTTATTGATTTTTAAAATCAAAAGTGCAACATGAACAATTGTATTGCCATTAACTAACATTAAACGGATCCTCTACCGAAAAATCTGTTCTGTCATGAATCACTCACCCTCAAGTCGTTCGTCAAACCTATCAAAATTGATTTATAAAGCACAATAAAAAGTAGTTGACCACAGTGCTGTACAAAACTTTGCTAAAAAGACCTACGACCTCAGTTTATCTTCAGAACGCAAATTAAGACAGTTTTGTTGAGGTCCGGGAGCTTTCTGACTCCCCCCATAGACTTTACTCACTTTCAGCGCTTTGAAATTTGGTTGCGTTAAAGACATTGTTGAATAGTCCATGTCACTTCAGTGGTTCAGCTTTAATTATATAAAGCGACGATGATACCTTTTGTGCGCAAACAAACAAAAATCCAGACTATATTCAACTGTATTCCTGACTTACGTGTTAGTTTCCAACGTGAATTCACGAGACAAACCGGGGTTAGCACCGCACATCGCATGCAAAAAGTATCCTTGTTGCTTTTTTTGGACGAAGGATGCCTTTAAGGAAGAATAATAAATGCTTAAATATTGTAATGTTCATTGCTAGTTCATGTTAGCTAACGCATTTACTAATGTTAATAAAAACAACCTTAAATCTTTACCAAATATGTAAACTACAAATAAATTGAACTAGTTAAACCCAATTCCAAAAGTTTTGAAAATCTCTAGTTTAGTTAGAAAACAAGAAATATACTAACCATCACTCAAATGTGTTGCAACGTGTTAAAAACAACTTTAAAGGGAAAGCTGCATACACGCACAACTACATAAACCAGTTAATACCTGGTTTTACAAATTTCAAAAGAAATAAATGAGAAAAACAAGCTTTCTTCAGTTGTTGTCATTATATTACAACTGCATGCTAGGGGAAACACTAAATTGTTCTAACAATATTAAATTACGATTTCCAAAATCAGTTTCAGCCAGCCCAGCTGGTAATAATGTAGCCCTCACGATGTGCTATTAGGGGCTGTTCAGGGGACTGGTTTATTCTGACTATGCCAAGAGTTTTCAACATCTGGATATAAGCAATCCAATCCATGGAGGTCTGCTCACACACCACAACTCTAAACACACACTACAGGTTAGGAATATAAGGAAAATTTTACACCTTACCAAGTACAAATCCAACAGGTCGTTGGCCCAGTTTTATGACAAATGAATAGCATTTCCTACTGCGTTTTACTACTTAACGCTACACACCGACTATCCATTTGTTTTAAGCATGGAAAAGACGAGCTGCAAAACTGCAGACATGAAAACAATATAATCACATTTAAAAACTCTTTAAACAAAAGCATCTGTAACCATGTTAAAGTGCAATGGGATAGAGTTCAACTCAATTATCCGCCATTCTACATCTGATGCTAAAATAAACAGTGTCGTCGAAGAGCTTGAAGAAAAACCCAAAAGCCTTCCAGTGTTTAATACATTTTTGCATTAAACTCAGACATGTATCTATTTATTTTAAAATGTTAAGGTTCACTAAATACGAGATAAGATGCGCAGACAGTCAGGAACGCTGAAAGTAATGCTTCTCTAATCTCAATGTCCAAACAAGTCATTATAAACAAGAAAAAGTTTTCTCTGAAATATTATTTCACATGGACATCCAGAAAGCATATGAATGTACCTTCCAAGATGTCTCGCGAGTTCACGAGAGCACTTCTTCGTCTTCTGCACGTAAACACAGTGTTGCGCTTCCGCGTTGTGAGTCAGAGCGCCAGCATCCAATAGGGGCAAGCCCCATGCGGCGTTTGGCGCACAAAGACGAAGAAGTGCTCTCGTGAACGTGCGCCATACACTGACAAGACAGATGAGAATATATCGATTAAAGTCAGTATTTTGGTTTGTTTTTCACACATAAAGCATTCTCGTCACTTAAAAAAATTCAACTGAACCACTATGCGTGGATGGACCAATTTAACGATGTCTTTAGTACTTTTCTGGACCTTGGCAAAAACTGACACCATGATGTCTATGAGGAGGCCTGGAAATCTCTCGGATGTCACCTAAATATCTCTATTTGTGCTCCGAAGACACCGGAAGTTCTCTAAACATGTTTAACGTCATGTGGGTGAGTAAAAAAAAAATCATAAAAAGAAAAATCACACAAAGTTGATTTCTGGGTGAACTTCCACTTTAAATGACTCCTATCAGTACTGATGGTCAGTAATTTAATATACAAATAGCTATCTGACATCCTGCATGGGTGACTAACTAAAGAAACATGCACTGAATCTTAAACAAATAAGTTTGGAGGGAATGTCTCTGGAAACACAACATGGATTTTGCAGGGTTGTTGAGCCTTTGTGTCTTGTTTGCTTGATAAACAGGAAAGCAGAGTTGGTTTTTATTTCAAAATCAAGCCACGGATCAGTGTTTAATACGGCTTTACATTTCAGACTCCAGATGGCCTCTTCCAGATTTCTTGTGCCCTATCTGGCTGTTCCTGGATGTCTTGTTCTCTACGGCCTCTATCATGCACCTGTGCGCCATCTCTCTTGACCGCTACATAGCAATCAAGAAACCCATCCAGCACAGTCAGTTCAAGTCTAGAGCCAAAGCGCTGGCAAAAATTGCACTTGTCTGGCTGATCTCTGTAGGTATGTGATCTATTTTGCATTAAATATTCTGGCAATGAACAGTTAATCCAGCACACCTGAATAGTATTTAAAGGGTGCGTAGAATAACGGCAGTGCCAAACACAGGGTAGCCAGATTTTTGTAACAAAACCAGCCCAAAGGACAATTAAAACTAGCCCAATGACCCTAGACCACATTCCAAAACCCAAAATATGCTCTCCTACACCTAAAATACATATCACCACTGTTCTTCTGAAACCTTGGATCTCCATATTTTGTGATCTTCATTTTTTGCAATAAATCATTATTATCCCCCTTTATGTTTGTCACTGGGTTTTGCAAATATCTCACCAATAAAAACTGCTTGTCAACTTTGACAACACAGTATTTAAAATAGGGCCGTGACGGTGGCAGTTTTTTACCACCGTGGTGGTAATGGACAAATCAATAGCGGTGGTTGGGAAATATATATTATTTATATAAATAATATTTATATTATTATATATGGGTGTAGCAACCACATGAGGAGTGGAAGAGAAATATGGACCTTATTTAAATAGGTTTAAATTGTTAAATACTTAATTGAAATATGATATCTGAAATAAGTGAGGATGAAACATCCTTTTTGGAAGGACAGTGACGCTATTTTACAGTCACTTATGATTTATGTAAAAATCACTGTAGAGCACTAAACATAATGACAGCATATTTTATGAAACGTTTTCAGAAAAACTGAACAAAAACCTACCACCTTCAACCCGCAGAATGAAAAAAAAACTACAGCAACAGTATAAAACCAGCCCAATTCTGCGAGAAAACCGGGGACTTGGCAAACCTGGACAAACATCTATAAGGCACGTTTATTATGTGATTAAACTCATGGGGCCAAAACATTGTTAAAATATTTTTTACTTGCAAGTTTAAGTGGTCTGCGATATTTTATTAAACATTTTGCAGAATTCTTTGTATAAACGCAACATTATATAACAATGCAACATTGTACGAATGCAACATTATTTAACAATGCGACATTTTTTTGCACCTTTGACAAATACAAATACAGGGAAATTGAGTCGGCATCTTTTAAAAAACACTAATGCAAATTTTGTTCTAGAGAAATTAATTCTATAGTTTTAAGGTTGAGAGAAGACCATAAAAAAGTCTTAAATTGGCATCAGAAACTAAATCGAGTGTCATTCCCTAAACTCAGGGCTTAAACTCTAATAATTATTTTCTCTGTAAAACGAATAAACTCCCTTACATATTCTTTAACCATCTCCTTTCACTGACTGTCCTGTGAACTTTCAATTATACAAGCAAAATTATTTACTTTTAACGATCAGGTCTTAATTCAGCCCACTGCTAGCCAATGTCAACCTAGAACCAAGTAAACACCTTGCGATTTCTGGTCGTTAACGTCAGTCCAGACGATTACTTTGGCTGCGCTGTTTGGACGAGCACAATGCACGGCTGGAACCATAAAGCGAATGTTTCACCGCCTTTTTGTTCTGTCATTTCAACACTGACCATGAATGCCATGTTCGAGAGTGAACTCAAGACTGATTTAGCATATTCTCACTTTTGACAAAGCTGCAGTGCTGAAATAAAACAGACAAGAGTAGCTTGAGGTTATGGATAACACTCAAGTCAATACCAAAAACAGAGAACAAGTCTAAAATGTTACTGACAATATAAATAACTATTGTCAAACCTTTGAATATTGTTCCATTAAACTTCTTCAATCTCTGTTTTATCATGTCAAATGCTTTAAAACTTACTCTGCCCTTTCTCCATTAGGTATTGCAATACCCATTCCAATTAAAGGACTACAGGTCTCTGCTCATCCAAACATTACTTTCAACAAAAACCACACCTGCCTGTTGTCGCCAGAAGGTTTTGGGGACTTCAAGGTGTTTGGTTCATTGACAGCTTTCTTTATTCCTCTTGCGATCATGATGATTATCTACATGTTGACAATCCAAGTACTGCGCAAGAAGGCCTACCTTCTGAGATCGAGAGCTACAAGGGCTACCATTTCAACAGTCTCCCAACAGGAAGCTCCCTCTCCCCCCGAGAAACTAGTCATTCTTGACGGAATGAAAAAGGACCGAATACAGAACCTAGTCAACTCAGTCACAGGTGATGAGCTCCCTATCCGCAGGATGTCCTCCATGGGGAAAAGATCTATGCAAAACCTGACCAATGAACAAAGGGCATCAAAAGTCTTGGGGATTGTATTCATGTTGTTTGTTGTGATGTGGTGTCCCTTCTTTATTACTAATGTGACGTCAGTACTCTGTCAGGGGTGCAATAGCAATCTAGTGGAACAGTTGTTGGATATTTTTCAATGGGTGGGCTATGTTTCATCAGGCATCAATCCTCTGGTCTACACCCTGTTCAACAGGACATTCCGGGAGGCCTTTACGCGCTACATAATGTGTAACTATAGTAGCACAAGGACTGCAAAAATGCAGCGAAGATCCAGGATTTCTTTTCGGTCATCCGTTGCAGAGAACTCAAAGCGGATTATGAAAAACGGTATGAAAAATGGCATCAGCCCTGTGAGTTATCAGAGTCCCCTACGCCGTCGCCCGACGAATCTACAGACGTCTACAAACATCACATTGGACACGTTGCTCCTGACAGAGAACGAAGACTGTAAACCGGATGAAAATGTAAGCTATGTGTAGCTTTCTTTTATTGGATCAGGAATGGCTGGATCGCAAGACAAGCCAGAGACCAGATGGAAAACTATCGAACGATGGAACGATCTAAAAAGGGCATGGGTTAGTTTTTCATTGCAGCCAGAAAACTCCTTAAAGCCTTGAGTTGGGGGAAAGAACATCAAGGACTTGCTCTTGGGTGTGAAAAGGCAGCATGTGGACTGTGAGCACATCCTGAACAAGTGGGTTGACTTGGTGAACAATGTGAAACAAACATGAGACAAGCAAGATAAGCACAATGCTAAAATCACACTTCCACTTACCTTCTGGACACAAGGGAAAATAAATCTGATTTTTTTATTGATATAGAGCAGCTGATATTGAAACAACACTGAGGGCTTTTCATATGAAAACATGCAAATGTACAAAAGAATGATCAAGATGTAGATGCTGATTTAAAAATGCTTTTCAAATATGCTGAATAAACTTCATTGTTTGTCTATAAGGAAAAAAACACAAAATGTTCCTTTCATATTGAATATCCACCCAAACGCAAAAAATATATTGTCATATACACTTTGCTTTGAACCTGACAGACGCTTAGCTAAACCAATTTTAAAGCGGCCGTATCTCAGACAGTTTCTGCATATCTCATGTTAATCTTGAGTACTTACAGAATAGTATCGCACCCTTCAAATATCTGTAGAGACTTTAGTTTGATCACATTTATAAAAGACAGATACACCTGTACGATTATTTCCAAAAACATACGACGCGTGTGGGAGGAACATCAGTTTCACTTACCGCATGCGGTTCATGTCCAGCATCATTAATTGCTGGGACCGCCGTTCCATCTATCAGATTCAAACGATCTCCAAATCCAGTGTTATATCCACCGTTTATATAACATTCATCACCCAAATGCAGTGAACAACAAATACAGCTGAACTTCGCGAACGTAGTGCTCTCACTCTCTCCTCACTCTCCCGCTTCCTTGGTTGAAGCGTGCCGCATGCTTTTCCGGGAGAATTGTCCAATAAGGGACTAAGAAAAGTTGTTACAAAACGGATTTTCATATTAGAAAAAAACTTTCAGAAACCTGTAGGAACGCTGGGGGAGTGTATCGAGCACAGAAATACTACACCATACGCCCAACTCGTTTTTTGACAAGTTGACCATGTCAAGCATGCGATGACAACACGTTTAACATCGTAAATAACTCAGAATGCATGAAACACCGTTGCACGGCCGCTTTAAGCTTCACCTTATATCAGCCGCTAGGAGTTTAATATCACATCTCAATGTTCACAATGCAAAGTGACCAAAAATCACAAGTAAAAACAAAATCGACATGATCTATACATTAAAATGACATGACAAATTAGTCTGTGCAGCAATCCTTATTAACACCCACAAGACGAGAGGTGTCTTACAGTCCGGATGCTCAGGGATGAAAGGGGGCCCGCAACAGTAAGAAACAGAAAACTGTTGAATAGATGCAGCTCTGCGTGCTCTCTAAACACAGGAAGGATTTACATTTGGTTTTTTACTGCCAATTGATCATGAGAATATCGCATGGCCTTTTTAGGGCTTAAAAAAAGTTCACCAGTTCCTCTACTTGGCCCACAACCCTGAGGGAATGTTGCAGGAGTAAATTCACTACTGGCCATGAGAGAAATAAACAAAAGAGAAAAGATATGACAACAAATGGTCGTTTACCTACATACATGATTTGTAAAGGTATACAAAGATGTTAAAGCCAGCTCGGAATGCTGATATGGTTGATTTATACTACTATTGAGTAGCTAAATTAAGAAGCTGTGCGCTAAAAATGGGTTGGTTAGGTCGGCAGAAGTCGATCACAGAGTTTCTAATACTTCGAATGTTTTTGAGCTGGTTCTTAAAACCGAGATGCATTTTCTAGATGTTTTAATGTGCTTTGCAAAATAAATACTTCAATAAATGCTAAGAGGTCATGTTCTTTGATGCTGCCAATAGATTTATCCGACAACTTTTTCTTATAAAAATTCACATAAATGCTTTAGACAGAGGCAAAGTATTTTTCGGATTGTTCCTCAAACAAAGCTAGTAAACTTTAATACAATGTATGAGCGTATGGGATACATGGGCACCCTCTCTATGACAGACAAAGCTAGTGCCCCTGGGCACGACAGCAGGAAGAGATCCATCTCTGTGTTTCCTCTGGAGGTTTTAATAGGGGCAACAAGCACTTGAGGCGACACTCCAAACACATTTTGAAAGCGCAGCAGAAGAATGGGCGGAATCTCGTCTGTGTTTACGCTACAGGTTGATTAATCTGGTTTACTGGCAAGCACTTAGAGAGCGGCCCGTCCTGACAGGGTCTGTTTAAAATGAAGCACGGGACGAGACAACGGAGAGGGGTGATGAAGGAGACAGGTAAGAACAGATGGCACAATACCTGAACATGATGAAACCAATGGACTCGACAGCGGCTCTCCGGACATCATCGTTCACGTCACTCACCTGACAATAAGAGGGATAAAGATTGTTAAGAGGACAGAGGTTTAACAAGAACATTTCAAGCCTTAGCCTTTTATTTAAGGTTAAGTTTTTTTGTGACATAAGATTGTAAACTTCATATTGAAGATATCAGTATGCATAAAATTATAAGTTAATTAACTCTGATATTTATTTAACCAGTTTAACTCATACAAGCTAACTGCCAAGAAAATAACAGAATTACCATAGCTGTAAGGATCAGCATTGTGTAAATTAATCTTCAAAAAAGTTTATCCTTAGTGTCTAAATTTGGCCCAAGCAAGTTTCGTTTCGTTTTCACAGAAAGGTATAAATTATCATGCAAACATATTAGTTTTCTAAAAGTTACAGTTCAAACAAAACGGAAGGGATTTATTTGAATTAATTTCAAGTTTGACAGCTTTTAGGGTTTCTCTTTTTCCTGTGTATATAAATGTCGCCCCCTGCTGGAAAAGCACAATTAACTTCGTTTTATTTAACACCATTTGTTACATTTACATACTGAAATTTAAATCACCATGACCTTACTATCAAACAACTGATGTGAGATGCAATAATCTAAATAAATTAGATTTTTAAATGAACTATCAAAAACTATTTGGAATTTTCTATAATGTCTGCTGTAATGGTAATGCTATGTAATTACCAACTCAAAAATTATATTTGAATCAATTTATTATTTCCATTTATAATTTATACATTCTTATGAATCAAGAAAGAATGATTATATTTACCTATATAAAAAAGTTTGAATGTACTATAAAAACTAGATTGTAAAAACTACTAGATGTCCCAATTTAAAGTAATCATATCGCGCTAACACATGTTTTTATGTGTCTTTGGTGTGTTAAAAGTTGCCCATGCATGTATTAGACACGTAAAATTGCAAAAAATAAAGTGTCAGAACAAAAGATGCATTCAGTCTAAAAGCGAATGCTCACCCAGACCTGCCTGAAACGTCTCGTGTAACCACACCCCCACAAATCTACGTCAATTTGTGGTATGACTTGACTAAAACCGCCCAAATGTATACTTAAGTAAGGTGGGCGGACCTGTCAGTACAATTACTTTGGGACCTGACGTTCTAAATATAGTAAGAGGCGTTACATTTCCGTCACACGTAGGGCTGGGCGATATGGCAAAAAAGTAAACTCGATAGTTTTTTTCTATATTGATCGATAACGATATTTATTTCGATATATATTTAATTAAAATAATGTATTTAAATAGATGATTTTAAATACAGTTTTTTAATTAAATATATATCGAAATAAATATCGTTATCGATCAATATAGAAAAAAACAAAAACAAAACAATTTATTTTTATTAACAAAAGTTAACCTTTAACCAGTTAAAATTAAATTAAATTAATGTTGCAAAACAGAGGATATTAGGCCATGAACAACATGTACCAGTTCATTCAGTCTCATTTTGACTCAATTGACGCGTAAGTAAAGGGAGTGTTCATTCAGTACATTCAACCAATGAAAGGGCTCCGTTACTGCGTACATACGAACGCTATTGGCTCAGCACCTGCGCACATACATAACGCTGCAATAATGTCTTGCTCGAGTAGTGGGATTCATTCAATGCATTCAGTGAACCTTAGTCTTTCAAAAAGACATCTCACATAAACTGTAGTACATTTCTTTAATCATGCAAGCATCTTACATACAAGGTTCAATATTTGAATGTGCACACAAACTCACTTCATTACATCTCTAATCTGTACAGGGCAGCGATCGCTGGTTTGTTTCATATGCACCAGCTCATGTTAGCAGATATGTTAACGATGGATATAAAAACGTTTGTGCTTGAGTTTCGAAGTAACTCGCTTGCAATTGCGCCTCAAGTTTGTTTTGTTTAACCGGCGATTGCGGAAAAAAAATAAGACACTTGATAAACCGCGTGATGACAACTCGAGGTTAGTTTCACCTTTGTTTCCGCTTTCCTGTAATGTTTTCCTCCTCAAGTTGAGTTTTCTTTGCCAAGTGCAGTATGAAATGGACTTTGTATTTTGACGCGCATGATAAAAGCTGCACGCTGACTGACTGTTGTTGCGTTTATTTCTGTGTTCTGTTAGACTGTAAGATTAATCCATATCGAGTCAAAATGCCAATAGCTTATCATCGTTTTTGAAATACATTCTATCGCGATTCGATATGATATCGTTTATCGGCACAGCCCTAGTCACACGCTTGCAATATTCGACCAATCACTACGCACCGGTTAACCAATCATAGCACACCTCGCTTTTCAGACCGATCCGCGTTTCAGAGAGGCAGGGCAAAGAGGAGATACAAACATGCACGGTATGTGGAAAATACAGCGTTTACGTGCACAAAATAAACGGATATCTATCAAAAATAAGCTTAAAAAGAAAACCGCATTTACATGGAACTTTGAGACTTGCCGGGTTTCTCACGTGCAGTGACGTCATCGTTAATAGTCCGTTTTGTAATTAAAAATGCAGCGGGAAAACGGTCAGAAGCTATATTTGTGTATCTCCTCTCATGTCCGCAGTACCTGCATTATCGTCGCTGTCGGGCGGAATCCTCCTATCTCCAAAACCATTATTTTTCAGGAAATTAAAAAAACTGCATATTTTTTGAGTTATTAAACATTGTTTCGTTAAAGTTGGTATTATACCTTATATTGCTATCATATACTGTTGTGTACCAACATTAACACAACATTTCCCCAAAACCATGTTTAATCGGAGATACAAGGTTTGTGACTTGGGAGCAGGGGGATACGAGATTACGCTGTCATTGATAAGAATGGTACGGACACAGACGTCACTGTTGCCAGCAGTGTTCATCAAAGTCTACGGTCGCGTTGAGCCTTTTGACAAGAGACGAGGCTTTAAAAGCTAATGATTGTGGTTGCATACATCTTCCTAAACTCTATTTTAAACATTAGAGCTATGAGTCATGCAATACCAAAATAAAACGTTAAACAGGCTGTCTAATATAGGCGGAAATTAATCTGCACGCAAATAAAGTCGGCAGTCGCGTTGAGCCTCTTGACAAGAGAAAAGGCTTCAATAGTTAACCAAAGCTAATGACTGTGGTTACATACATCTTCCTAAACTCTATTTTAAAGGTTTAAGAACTATAAGTGATGTAATACAAAAAACGATGAGCTGACTAGGCTGTCTAATAGGCAGAAAATTGGCCGAATCTGCTCACAAACTTACCTTCGTGGCTCACGGGCTTCCTTCTGCACTGAAGCTACAGCTATCAATTTTTAACAAAACAGACCTACTCAAATGTATCTAACCTCACTATTTTCACTCGTTATTGTCTAAAAAACTTTCAATCAGGAGACGTAATGCCGAGAAGCTAAACAGACTATCGATGACAACGTCACTGCACACGAGAAACCCGGCAAGTCTCAAGCTTCCATGTAAACGCGGTTTTCTGCGTAGCCGGTTTATTACTGTGCATGTAAACACGTGAAAACAGGTTTCTTTTTAAGCTGATTTTTGATAGATATCCATTTATTTTGTGCATGTAAACGCACTAATTGAGAATTAGTTATAAACCCTTTTATTCCTAATAAAAAATAAATCCAATAAAGAAGTTTAAAGCCAAACTACCATAAACCAAGTCCATAATAATGAAAGCAATCACTGTTATATAATTTCTGTTGATAATATTTGACTCACAGCCACATGAAGCAGGCGTCTAATGGCTTTGTTGTTTCCAGAACCGCAATACGCCATTGCCACTGTGTACATTCCTGACCGGCGCAAGATGGGGTCCTGCAGAGACAGTGAGACAAAACAGAACCTTAGTGTACCGTCTGTCTGTACAGACAACCAGAGATGAGTGAAGCAAACAGTTAACATTTTTCACAACGCCTTTTTCCCTTTTATTCCATGCAAATAAACAACAAACAATTGTGCTAGATAGAGATTAAACTAGGATGGCAATACAGTGGTTTGGAACATGTTACAATTCTGACTTTCTCTGCGATGTTAAAACAGGTGCGCTGTACCCCAAAAAAACCCCAACAGATGCCATGCAAATTCGATTACATGGACAAGTGCTCACCTTATCTCTGCAGAGACTCTCAATAAGTGTATCAGCCTCCTCCATCCTGCCGTACATCACCATAGCAATGCCGACAGCCAGACCACGCAAGATCTTCTCATGCTGGGTCTCCTGAGCGTAGCCCACCATGTCTTCAATGGCCTGGGCTGATTTTGAGCCCAACATGACCAGTCCCAAAGCGAGACCAGCCGCCTCTCCTGTGACATCATCACATATTAATGTAAGCCTAATTTTGTCCATTTACTAAAGAAAAGCATAGGGAAACGATAAAACCAATCTCAAAGATGTTTCAAAGAGCATCACATGCCTGTTACTGCATCATCTTGATAGAGGTTTGATTTGAGCAGATCATAGACATCCTGGCGGGCAGTGCCGAGAGCAGCCAGCCCGAGACCTAGAGCTCCACCATGACGGACAATCTGCGAGCAAAATACAGAAAACATTACACCTGATTTTTGAAGTTTCCCATCACATTTATTTAAATGTAATCTACACGGGACCTACATCATTACTGGCATTCTTTAGCTGGCTTAGAAGATAGTCAATAATTTCCCCTCCGTGATTAGCATGAATCAGTCCAAGGGCGTACAGCCCACCACCCTCCTGATAGGCCGAACCGGGTGAGGTGTCTTTTGGCAGGTAGGTCGCCATTAACTGTAGTGCTTCTTTTTCATGACCCTGGACACAAAAGCAAGTAGACTTAACCGTGAGACACTAAAGTGTTTCCTATCTTTAAAAAGTGCCATATATATATATGCACATGATTCTGTTATTGTAACACAGAAGCAAAATGATGTTTACCTTGTGAATGACCCCAAGACTAGCTGTCGCTGTGAATTTGGCCCAGTTGGTTGCTCTTGCTAGCCATTCCAAATTCTCTCTGGAAAATAAAAAGATGCCGATTATCATCACAGTTTTCTTAAGAACAGCGGTAATCTGTTTGTACCGGCCAGCTAATCGCGAGTGTTACCTGAGAAACTGGTCACTTGTCGTTCCCGTGTGCATGAATGAGTTTGCTATGACTGTCGCCGTGTGGCACACTGAATTTCGCACTGCATCCTAAAACGAACAAAAATAAAGAAAATAAACCAAAATGCCACTTTTCGTTTCTGAAGCACAGCATCTAAAATTCAACAATTTGGCTGCATGGCTCTGGTTTCCTACCTTTGTATTTTTAAGAATCATTAGGTCTGTGTTGTTATTTCGAATGAGGAACTGAAGATGGAGCTCAATGGCCATTTCGCCACTTAGTATTTTGATCATTTTGGAGTTCTGGTCTTTTGGCTCATCCTTCTAATAAAAAAAACACACGAGCACACTTAAACTTCAAATGCATTTTAACAGATGCTTGTTGTTTGAGGATTTGAACAACTAACGGAGAATAACTACCGGATCGGTGGTCTTTCCAGCAGGTGAGCTTCCGGCTTTCTCTTCTGTCTCCATGGCATCACTGAAACAAAACCATTATCTGTCTTGAAACCTTTTAGTTTTTGTACACAGTAGTTTGTTACAAAAATCATGATTAAGGCCGGGTTTATTAACATCTTTTTGAAGCTAATGTGATAACCTACTCGAGGCTGTAGATTACAGTTATTTATCATGGAAAAACAAAGACAAAGCAACAAGAAACTTGTTTTTTAAATGTCAGAATGCAAAACATCTTAATGATCTCCGAAATGATAATTAATCATTAATGAAATTTCATTCATCAAAAATATTTTTTTCTTTTGATTTTGGGGTTTCTTCAGGGCAAAACAGTGAAAATGTCAACCATACCATGAAAAAATGTTTTTACCAAGGGTTTTTACTATGCTAACAGCACAGATATCAACATTTGGTTGTTCAAATACCCATATGAGGTCTCTCTTCAAGATTTTAACATTTTCAACTTGAGAAAAGAAAGATTTTTCGTAGTCAGGAAAGTGCCATTTTCAGGATTGTCACATCCAACGGTACATATTCCTCATAAATGGACACATGAAAATTAAAATTAAGTAACTATTTTACGTTTTATATTTTATATTTCAGGTTCATGCATTTTAATTTACAGAAATCCTACAAAATTTGTCGACTCCCAAAAACCGTTTTTATAACGCATGTTTATTTGCCTTTTTAAAATAGAAAATTTGCTCATAGACTGACATTTTTCTGATGTTTAGTAAAATATAAACAAGATGGTTCAATATATTGGCAACAAATACATTCTCTGAGCATTTTTATGTCACCTCCATAATGCTGGCAGCAAAAATTTATGTCAGCAAGTTTTGGTACATCAAAGTGCATTATATAATTTAATGAAATACAGTAGGCTATGCCATCCTGTAATGTCCAAAATATTTGAAAGTCCTTGTGAACAGGAAGTTGCGATTGTTTTTACTTCCGTATTTTGACACATTTCCGAGTGAAATGGAATTCCTAATGAGAAAAATAGTGGGCGTGGCTTTCGTCTTTCTCTGCGATTTGATTGGATGTATAAAAATAGCCGTTGCATTTTGAAATGGAACTGGCAGCAGACAGACAGTTGATGGGGAGGAGTTAACGGATGCTCCGCCCAAGCCGTCTAACATGCATCATTTAAGATGGATAGTCATTACAGGAAGGAAGTGCATTTTCAGATTTTAACTAAAGATGATGAGGGCATACACATTTTAAAAAGAGAATGACCAACATTTATAAACTATTTTCAATAAATGCTGCATATTTCATGAAAAAATAGGCATTGTCCTTTTTAATTTCACTGGGACTTTAAAGGTTTATTCTGGCAACCACAACTACCACTTTTCTTCCATACAAAAAATGAATTTATCAGTGAATGCATATATTTTTAGTTTAAAATTGTGGGAACTGAAAACTCTATTAGTGGCTTTGCAATTCAACATACACAAATACCACTGACATGCTCTTTGCCTCTCACCTGTCTTTCTCTTGGGTGGGCACGGTGCCCGTGTTGGTGGAGCCCGGTACTGCGGGGATGGGCGTGCCGACAGTCCGCAGGTTCTGAATAACTGAGGATAGGAACTGCTGGCTGGCACTCTCATAAAGGTCAAAACAAATCTGATAAGCCATCAGAAGGTTGTCCTCCTTTACCAGCTTCTCCAGGATATCACTTACTGCTTGAGGGTCATGCAGGAAAATCAGACACTATGAAAAGAGAACAAAAATTTAACACGAGAACCTTCAAACACAGCAGTTCAAACTAGACGATGGTTCAGGAAAGATCACCTGGCAAACGTTAATGAAGTCCGGCTTTTCCAAGTTCATGTACAGCTTGACGAGAACTCTGAGAACGTCATTTCGGAACTTCTTGTTCTGCATGAGGGACATGCAGATCTTCAGGCTGTACGCTAGCAAACCACCAATGTCCTTCTGTGAAAAACACAAAGAGGCATTAAAAACAGATGAAACTGTTGAATGAGAATCGAAATAGCGCAACAAACACATTTCCTATCTAAACATTTAAAGGAGTCATATGACACGGCTAAAACGAATTATTGTTTGTTTTAGACGTAATGCAATGTGTATTCACGATTTAAGGTTCAAAAAAGCTGTATTTTCCACATACCGTGCTTGTTTGTATCGCCTCTTTGCCCCACCTCTCTGAAACACGCGGATTTTTAACTAAGCTCATGGCTCTGAAAAGTGAGGTGTGCTATGATTGGCCAGTTAACCAGTGCGTAGTGATTCGTCGAATACTGCAAGCGTGTGAAGGAAATGTAACGACTCTAACCACATTTGGAACATCAGGTTCCAAAGCAATTGTGCTGACAGTACTGATTTGCGTATACATTTGGGCAGTCTTAGTCAACTCATACCATGAACTGTCGTAGATTTGTGGGGGTGTGGTTACACGAGGCGTTTCAGGCAGGTCTGGGTGAGCATTCGCTTTTAGATAGAATGCATCTTTTGTTTCCGACACTTTCATTTTTGCAATTTTATGTGTCTATTACATGCATGGGCAACTTATAACACACCAAAGACACAGAAAAACAAGTGTTCATGCCATATGACCCCTTTAATGAAGTGACATACTGATTCCAGGATTGTTTTCTCAAAGATGTCCAAGCGTCTGGTCTCCAGCGCGATGCCAATGGCTTGCTTGTACTTATGATCTCCTAAGCATCGCTGGAACATCTTGTTGACGATTCCTTCCAAACGAGGATCAACGCTTTTCTTCTCCTCATCCTCTGGCAGCTCTGCGTTCTCCACGCGTAGTTTGGTGTAATGATCAATACACTTGGCTGGCAAAAATTTTTTTATAAATTAGGTTGACATCCAAACGTTTGGGTTTCAGTTCATTCAGATGAAGATCGTCACCTACCGATGATTGTCTCTACATATTCTGAATCATCGTTGACGTTGAAGAGATCTCCGGCACCCAGCGCGTAGTTCAAAGACTCATCAAAAGCGCCAAGGTGGTAAAACACTTTGGAAGCCACTAGTGCGGCAAACTCTCTGCTACGAAAAGTCTCGTCCTCATACAGGACCTCGCTGTCAGAAACAACACACGATGTTAGAAGAAATAAACTCTTAATAGATGAAAGCTGTGTCAAAATGCTGTGTTACTTACATTTTGTCAACTGACTCGGAAATCTCAGCCCAAAAGTCATTAACAATGGAGTTTAGTTTGTGAAGAGCAAACTCCTTCAAAAGAATAAAAGATTGTCAATAACGTGTCAACACAATAAGCAACATAATACCATTTATAGAAACAAGGGGTGTACCTTGAGCTGTGGCTCATCTTCATCCAGGAGGGATATTATACCAGCTACAATAACACCAAAGACACCATCAGTACATTGTGTTTAAAAGCAATAACACATTTAATGTTACATAATGCATATCTTTCAGCGGTTTCCCCGTATCTTTAGCCATCATTCTGTCTGATCTGATCACTCATATCCATATAACGTTAGGTTATATTGCTGAAGTGTTATATAAAGACGTTAACAAGCAACCAATACTTTAGCACAGTCAGTAACAGGAAACGAAATTAATATAACATACACATCATAATTTAAGTACTACATTAACAAAAAGTACGACAATAAAATACATATTAACATCTCTTAAATGCACACGTACGAAGAAAAATACACAAACAAACAAACGAAAATGGTTAACGTTAGCTGTTAGCTGTGACTCAGCTAAATCAAACTCTCTCGCGCTCATTCATTCACATCGACTAACCGGCTGAAGTGATCATGGTTGAGTCTGTCTGACAGCAGATCTCCTGCAGTAATATAAATTCAAATATCCCAAGTTAAATAACGTCTCTTTTATCCTAAATAAAAAACGACTAAAGAGCTCGAGCGATCAACCGCTATAATGCATCAGCTCACAGTCGTCTGACAATGAGCGCTGCTGCAGACGCCCTGAACAATGCCTGAACATTATAACAATCTAACACTGCTGGCTACATAAATGGATTCATTATAAAAAATAACAAAACAGAATTAAACTATTGTATAACAATTTTATGGACAACGTGACCTAGTTTTTAAATAATATATTTGATTTAAAATTATTATCAGGAAGGCATTGAAGTGGTCAGCCTTTGGTTGATCTTCTGTGCTGATCGGTGAGGAGTGTATGAAGCAATGGTTGCTTATGCCGCTTAGTGGCGCAAGATGAAAACAATTTTTTAATCTTTCAGAATGAGGTATAGTACTGTAGTTCACTTTGATGAACAAAAAAGAAATAGGTTTCTAACTCACTAGATTATGAGCCTGTAAAGCTTCAAATCTTTTAAACCAGTGTTAACCAGGGCCCGTATTCACAAAACATTTTATCTTAACACTAAGAGCTCTCCTAAACAGCAGTAAAAGTTTTTAGTTAAGAGTTTACACTTAAAAGCTATTCACAATGCTTCTGAGAGCAACTTTTACTAAGGAACAGAAACAAATGTTAAGCAAAGAAAAAGGGCGGGGTTGACCTCGTTGCTATGGATGATGTCAGCAAGTTTACTGACTATGACCACAGTGATTGGCTGATAGAGGATGGGTCTGTGTCAGTCATTTAATCATAGAAATATTATAATATGAGGTCTCATGCTGACATATTTAAATTAAGATCTTAAAACAAAAATGTAGTCATATTCAAATAAAATGTTTTAATATTTATTGCCGTATTCAAATTAAGATAATAAAATATACACTAAATTACTGTTGTGAAGAGTTCATTTACAAGAACAAATAACATTTTTTTTTCAAAATTCAAGTTTTTATTGTGCATTTCAATAAATATCAATTAAATTGTTTGTTTTTTATTGTTTTTTTATTACGTAACAATAACTTTAAAAAATACAGCTAACAAATACAACAAAACACAACAAACAACATGATTTTTGAATTATTTTAAAAAAGGAGTTATCTTGTGCAAATAAACTATGTTCATATAAAGTAAATGTTCAGCTAATTGTAAGCATTTTGCCTGTCTTATTAACAGTTAGCAGATATTAGTAGTCTTTATGGTTGAGCTCATTGTCATGAAATCTTTCTCAAATGTTTAAGTTTCAAGGTAGACTGCCGGTGTTAAAGCCATTTTAGGATTGTTGTGAGTTGGTCTTAGTGACTTAGGAGTCCTCTTCACTACTCCTAAAGTCTCACAGTTTTAGTTGCTAGTTTTAGCGCTGAAACGCTTTGTGAAATACTCTTAGCACAAAAAACTAGGAGTCCTAAAATTAGGACAGACACGCCCATTATTTTAAAGAGTTTCTCCTAAATCAGCAAGTTAGGAGCTACTTTTAGCCTTAAGATGTTTTGTGAATACGGGCCCAGGAGACTGCGGCCTCAAGATCATTTAAAATACAAAAAGTGCATTAAATAAGCTACAATTAAAATTTAAGATTTTTATTATATTATTGTATATGCCCATAAACAGAAAGCTCACTAGATTTTTAAACTAGAACCACAAAATAGTTTAACAATATATTACAGTAATATACTTCGTTTATATTCGTTTTAGTAAGACAAGCAGTATTTGCAAATTTCTGTTTTATTGCATCTGTGGAAGAAAGACACACAGTGTACCCTCAAATATGTAACAATTAATTACACAAACAAGGAATATCAAGGTATTTATGTATTCCTATACATTAGTCAAAAAAAATTTAAGCAGAGAATGACTGAGATAAGTAAACATCAATTTTTGCTAATTGAACCATTTGGTGCAACAAACTGCATCGTTTATTATAAAAAGCTATCTCTATTTTACAGTCACAGTGTCAAGCATTTCTCACATTTGATTTTTACTTCTAACAAACACTACGTTATATTATTAGTGACTAGATATTCTTCTGCAACATCAATCAAACATCATGAATAACACTGTAGTAGCCTTCTGTTGTCCTCGCTTCTGATTTGCCTGAATCCTTAATAGTGAGTTGTAGTGCAAGAGTACAGTATATCACCCGTGTCGAACACAGGCAAACAGTTTTGGGCTTTTTTCTCAGCCAAATTTGTCTATTTGCAAAGCCAGCTTGGCATCAGCGTGGCATCGCCCTCATCTGCAATGGAATTCCTTCTTCAGTTGTCTGCGGATTGGCTGCAAAGGAGAGTTTACAGATAAATCATTAGTGGAACAACTAATTTATAATCACAAAACATAATTATTATCATACCTTGCTGCCTACTGGAAGGGATGTCAGCCTGTCCTCTGTTGCTCTTTTTGAATATTCCTGGTAAACATGTCATTGCCCAGAATAAACTTTCTTTACTGACAGGGCTGCTATCTGCAACATAAAGGCCCATTGAAAAGAGGCTCATTAAAAGCATTACTTTTGCCCTGCGCCCCATGCATGATAATTCTGTAATTAAGAGTTGAACCCTACATATGCAATGCAAAAAAAAACAGATGAGTAAACAAAACCAAGAATTCACTACTACATTCTTTGCAATGCAATGCATAACTGTAGTGTGGATTTTGGGGTGTCATTTTATGTGTATGCAGTTTTAGGTTTATAAATGCCCGAAATGCTAACCAGGCAGGCAGGTCTCTACACAATGACGTCTAAAATATTATCCATGTAATAAACAATAACACTTAGAAAATCTCAGACCTCCAGACAGCGAAGACTTGACTGCTTTACAGGCGTTTCTCTTGATCTCTTGCAGCACTTCCGGGTCCTTGGTGACGTAACGGCCGGTCCATATGGCCTCTTGGGGGCGATTGATAAACACTGATCGCAGTAATCGATCTAGTAAATCCACCGATTCAGGGCTCTGTGGTCGATTACAGTCTGTGAGAATGAGTCCCAGCAGAGCCGGACAGTGCGCGTTCCTCTTTACTCGGGCTCTCACGTCCTTTAGGATCTCACGTAAACACACATTATTAGCTTTATTACACACATAATCATGTCCGAAGATGAATATTATCACGGAGCATTTGATAGATCTCTGCTTTCCGCTGACATTTCTGCTGGAGGTCACGGTTTTACTCTTGAGCGCTTCTACTTTGTCGCTCTTGGTGCAGCGACGAGCAGGAATCGATGAATGGTTTGATGGTTCTGGTTGTGATTGATCAGGACTGATCGGGTCAGCCTCTTCCCTGGAGAGAGTTGTGTGGATTTTGATTTCGCCATTGCCGCTGCCAATACAATCGGTAGTTTCTTCATGCAGGTTTTCATCGAACATATCAGCGATAAAGTCTTGTAACAAGCCAGCGTCTCCATCGGCTTCGCACACCGAACTGATTAAACAAATGTTACTTTTTCCACCGATCTGTTTTAGGATTTGCTGGAAATCGTCACTCTCTGAAGCCATTACCCGCGCAATTTATTTAAGCGGAGTAGTCGTGTATGTCTTCGGAATAAGATAACGATTAATACGACTTTTAAAGTTACAGAAGTTATTTGGAAAACTTACTTGAGACCATGTAGGCAAAGAAGTTCTCGCTGAGAAGGTGGAAGCAAAGAGTCTTTTCCGATTGGACGAGCGCATATGTGGGCGGGGTTTATTTACACTGGTCGCTGTGAAGGTTGAAGTTGAAAGGCTTCACTGATTGGCCAAGCGCATGTGTGGGCGTTAGTATGTTCAGAAGATTGACAGCTCGCCGTGACCGCTGGTTTATCTAATTTTCAATATTTTTATTTCATCAAACACATATAAAAATGTGAAATGAACATTTATGCAGTTATTCTGTGATATAGTTTTGTAAGAATCCCTGTCGTGCATGAATTATTTTATTATTTTTTAAACATTGTTCATCATATTACGGCTTGTCACTAGTGACTGTAGAGGATGATGATGCACTAGTGTCCTGTATAGTGGTTGATGTGCAACTATGCCATCAACCCCCATCAATACACAAGAAATGCGTTTTTGAACAGATGTCCCCTAGTTAACTCAGTGTGTGAAAGGGTTAATGATAAACCCAAATACTGGGTAAACAGTGTGCTTGACCTTTAAACAGTCCGACTCCAGAGATGTCCTGCATAAGTTTACACTAAATCACTGTTACCAAGTATAGTAAAATCACTGTAATTGTTGTCCTGGTTTTTGTCCTTACAATAGCAATTATAATCCATTATTTTATGTTCTTGTGAAATGTCATCAGTACTCTTGTCAAAAAAATCTTTAAAATAAGAAAATTGTACAGGATTATAATTAGAAATTTCTAACATATTTCAGAACCATTATAGGATATACTGTATATTCCTTATCTTTTAAGATTGTTTTAGGATAATATGGGATTTTATACAGTAGGACAGGACATACATATTTTTTATTGATTTCAGATTAAATGAAAAGATAGAAATGAGGTTCACTAACTTTTGTGCTTGCCTGGCCGGGGGGGCTGCTTTAGAATTTTAAAGTTTTACTTAATTAATATTGCATATAGGAATTTATTATCTGTTATATTTGACCTGTGCTTCTCTCTCCTTTATCCTAAATGTGTGCTCTCACTGAGCGTGTGTGTGTGTGCGTACTTGTCTGTGTACGTACGTGTGTGTGTGTGTGTTGTGTGTGTGTGTGTGTGTGTGCGTGTGTGCGCATCCGTGTGTGTGTGTGTCTCTGTGTGTTGGTGCGTGTGCGTGTTGTGTGTGTGGAGTGTTTTGTGTGTGGGTGTGTCTGTCTTCTGTGTTTTCAACCTTTTCTTGTTTTTGCAGGTACAACTTTGATTGTTTTGCTTGTAGTCAATGTGTCTCATGTACAGCTGCTTTGTAACAATGAAAATTGTAAAAGCGCTATATAAATAAAGTTGAGTTGAGAGTTGAGTATGAGCTGAATGTGTATGTGCAGTTTTGAATGTCAAATGGAAAGCTGTAGATGTCCAGGTTACAGGAGCTGATCACATGGAAAGGAAGCCCATCTTCTGCTTTTCCCGTGTTGTAGTATCTGGATTTGTTCTACAACAGAAACATGGGAACGTCACACAACATTTGTACTTTCAATAACCTTCAAAGGTTACACAACACAATCTAATGCCATTTTTTTACTATTGTACATTTTAGCGGATCAGTGGCTAATTCATATCAATGTTATTCTTACTGCATGTTTTTTGCTCAATATGCTTTTTGCCCCACATATATTAATATAAATATAATTTATAATGCACTGTATGCAACTTTAGCCATTTCCATAAGCACCAATCCTAATGCTACAGCATATAGGGGAGGTTTCCCGAACAGGGCTTAAAGTGAGTTCACCCAAAAATAAAAATTCTGTCATCATTTACTCACCCTCTTGTCATTTTAAACCTGTATGACTTTCTTCCGCAGAACAGAAAGGAAGATGTTTTGAAGAATGTTGTTAACTGGCCCTTTCAACTGGTGTTGAAAATGGTCCCTTACCTGGGGGGTACCCTTACCTTAACTTTTTTACTTCCCTCGAACTCGCCAAGGCACTACAGGCCAAGAAAACCAGCCTCGTTGGCACAGTGAATAAAAGCAGACGAGAGCTCCCCCCATGCGTCAAGGAGCAAAGGGCGCTGTTCTCCACAAAAGTGATGAAAAGTGACAATGCAATGCTTACAGTTTATCAATGCAAAAAAAAGAAAAATGTCTGCATACTCAGCACTGTCTACAAAGCTGTTGCCATCACAAGTGGCCAAAAGGCTAAACCAGAGACAGTCACATACTACAATAAAACCAAGGTCGGAGTAGATGTGCTAGATCAAATGACCAGAAAATATTCAGTGAGAGCACCGACACGTAGATGGCCTGTGGCTGTGTTTTATAATCAGAGATGGGAAGTAACGAAGTACAAATACTTCGTACTTAAGTAGATTTTTCTGGTATCAGTACTTTACTCCACTATTTATTTTTCTGACGACTTTTTACTTTCACTTCTTACATTTTTACGCAAATACCTGTACTTTCTACTTCTTACATTTTCAAACTAGGCTCGTTACTTTAGTTTCTGTATTTGATGCACAGTGATTTTTCAACCTAATGATAGGTCTACCTAAAAGCCGAAGCGCTGTGTGAGGTGGCCACTAGCCAATCAAATGTAAGAAGGCGGGAGTTACTGTTTACAGAGCAAAGCGGTGACCAATCAAATCAAAGAAGACGGAGTAACTGTTTTCAGATCTCGAGCGTGATATTCTGCATCATGTGTATGAAATAAAATCACTGTCAAAAATAAACGCACGTAACTGAAAGAATTTGTGTGTAATATTATTTCACTCGTGCGTAATTTAAAAAAGTGTATGTAATTCAGCTTTTTGTGAGACTTGAATTCCAAAATCGTCGGCCATGACAATTTACAAGTACGACATTTTGGTTTGTTTGTTAGAGTACAACTTCAGATTCTACGACTATGACATTTTACAGACACAACCACAACTCTTTCACATGCACGAAGTGCAAATTACGAACACGAAGCGCTGTGCGCGAAGAGACTGTCAAAAATACGTCATCAAGGTCACAGGCATTACTATTAGAGGGAAGATTGATCGATTCCATCCACGTAGTGCGCATGCGCCCCCGCTTAAACCACTAGCGCCAAAATGACAGCTCAACAGCCAAGCGCTCACTCATCGTCTCAGGTAAGTTTTTCTTTTAATTCGGACATGATTAACAGTTACTTATTACTAGTAACAGAGAGGATTTTTGCTGAGTAAGTTAATATTAATGAGTTATTTGATTTACAGGGACAGTTGATGACGCACTTGCTAGAACGCCTCAGGTCACGAATTAGTGCAGTTTTAGATGGCCATCAGCTGGACTTAGACTATTTTCAGTATGTTGTCAATCAAGAAGTGTTTATTTTATCATCAGCCTCCACTATTTGTGATGTGCCAAATTATATTTTGGATACCCTCATGGATCTACAACGAAAAATCCATTCAGCTCTTTCCCAAGAGATGGTCCCAGTTCTTACGAGGGAATGTAGTGGTGGACGAGGTCGACCTAAGTTTATTGTTTCCGAGGAAATGCTGTCCCGGCTCATTGAGATGTCTTTACCAGTTTCTTGTATTGCAAACATTTTAGGAGTGAGCCAGTCAACGCTCTTCCGCCGAATGCGTGACTTGGGTTTATCTGTAAAAACTACGTATAGCACCATGTCTGACAATGAATTGGATAATGCCATTTTGTCCATCAAAAGAAGACTACCAAATGCTGGATATAGGATGGTAAAAGGTTGCCTGCAAGCAGACGGACATAGAGTTCAATGGAACCGTATAAAAAAATCCATGCACAGAGTGGATGCCCCTGGAATTTTGGAAAGGATGACACAGCTGGGGTGCATTGTTAGAAGGTCATATTTTGTGCAAAGTCCATTGTCCTTAGTCCATATTGACACGAATCACAAGCTCATAAGGTATTGTCAGCCTATATAATTTTATGTACCAAAAGTGCAATATTATTTTAAACATGGTTTTACTTTCAAGGTACAGCATCATCATATTCGGTGGTATAGATGGGTTCTCACGAAAGGTGAACACGTTTATTTCCAATCCAGTGGGATGCATGTAGATAGATAAACAAGATATAAATATCTATCTATGTTTGAATGTATTGAATATAATCCTTTTTTTTGCATAGATCATGTACTTGGAACCAGCAACAAACAACCGTTCAAACACTGCCCTATCATTCTTTCTGCAGTCTGTGCAAAAGCATGGCTGGCCTTCAAGGTAAGAGAAAATAGTTTTCCTGCTCCTCACTTCCTTGTTTAGTTAAACGTGTAATTCTATTTTCTTAACATAATGGGGTGGATTCCCGGAAAGGGTTTAAGGCTAGTCTCAGATTAACTTGATTGTTAGAGGTGTCTTGTTTGAAAACTACTCGCACTGACATATTTTAAGATATGTCAGTGTGATTGATTTGTCTCAAGATGTACACCAGTTATGTTTTTTGTAAAGTATGTTTTTGAAAACAACTTAAATATTCTAATTTAACTAAAGTCTAGTCCTGGTTTAAAATAATCTCTGTCCGGGAAACCACTCTAAGGCAGTCATGCAGATTTAACTTCTCTCTCCATCCCTCCATTTTAAGGTCCGGGCTGATGAAGGTGTGGAAAATTTGGCAATTGCAGAAACCATGTTTCATGTGAAAGGGACTGGAAGAGGAAGCTTCATTTCTGGGAAAAGCGTACATAACCAAAGGTAATATTAAATGCATATTTATTGTAAATTTTAATGAGTTAGGATGTCACACTATCTGTTTAATTTATTGTTAACTGGAACATTTTGTATTCTCTAGAATCGAACGCCTGTGGCGAGATGTCTGGGTCAGTGTAACTCAGCTGTATTACGAAATACTTCACAGCCTTGAGGAAGATGGCTTGTTGGACTTGTCAGATTCCCTTCATGTGTTCTGTGCACATTATGTGTTCCTCCCACGTCTGGAGCGTGACCTCCACACTTTTTCTGAAGGCTGGGACAATCATCCATTACAGTCTGAAAGTGGGCTCACCCCTAACCAGCTGTGGATAATGGGACACATGCACAACTCATCTGGTGACGATGAAGAGAATTCGCAGGTTTGTTTTTTTCTCTGCATCATGCAAAAACACAATTTGACAATATAACTCAAGCATAAAGTATTTTTTTTATTTCATTTAAGAATTTGCAACTGTTTGGAACAGACTGGGAGACATTCGATTGTGTGACAGATGATGATGTTGGAGTTCAAGTTCCAGAAATTGAGTGCCCACTCACTCCTGCTCTGATGGAAACAGTAAAATCCACGTTTAATCCTCTTGCAACATCTGACTGTTATGGCAGAGATATTTATATATCTTTGGTTCAATATTTTGAAAGTCTTTAAATACACAAACAGCTGTGTGAGATCATTTTAAATGTTCATTTAACAAACATTGTGTACATGTTAACAACTGTGACTGTAATGAATGGAAGTCATTTGTAAATTGAACATTCTAAAAATGAATTGAATTTGAATTGTTTTATTAACATGAAGATACTACTGTCAAATGCTGCTTTTGTGCCAATAAACATTTTACAAATTGAATTTGTAAATGAAATGTCACAATACTCAATATTTTGTATCGATTCATTAACATGAAAAATCTCTTGTCACATACTGTCTAAGAAACATTGACTCAAAGAGAAGCTGAACATTGATTTCAACATCAAAGACATTTTAAACATTATCAAATGACTCGCCATATTTTATAGCCATTCCCATAACGCTTTTAAACTCATTCAGTGTTTTCAGGTGAGCTGTGGGAAATGTAATTGTGCAAGTACATGCGCTTACAGTTGGAAAACACATAGTATGAAGTGTGTCACAGTCGTGATTGAATTGAACAGTGATGTTGAAGTCCTTCTGGTCGCTGGGAAGAATAGGCTTATGTCTCTGGCCAGTCATCCATTGCATAACTTTACCAGCAGTCATTTGTTCACCTTCTTAAAAAAAGAGAAAAAATTTGTGGAATGAAAACAAGACTAACAGAACTAAGTATTTTGTGCTATTATAATATACATACCACAATCTTCAATTTCCTGTAGGAAGTCCTGGAGAAAGTTCATTACATTGATTTCTTTGCTGTATTTCACGGAACCTTTCTCACTGAAGACGGGGTGGGAATTTTCCAGAATGAAGGCTGCATCCACCTTAAATAAGAGATTGTGTTAGCATTTCTGCATGTCACACTTAACATGCCCCTTTATAGAAATACCCTAAGAACAAAAATGGCTTACCCGGTCATCTTTTTCCCCTGGTACAAACAGTGGTAGACATAGGTCTGGATGCATTCCCATGACCTTCTGGAGATCATAGAGCTGTAGGCCTTTTCGAAGCTGCTCTAGCATTGGAACAACTCTCATAGTGGAATGTAGAACAATGGCCCTAGAAGGAATATTTGTGGTTGTCAATTAAAAAATAACTCCATTAATTTAGTAGAAAACTAACTAAAAATAAATGTATGATTGAATTTAACTCCATTTTGATGTACTATCCATGTGATAAACTTTTTCATACGAATACATAGTTGAAGTTAAAGGTACACCGTTTCTGTACTTTTTAGAGAATATAAAGTATAGTGCACCTGATGATGTTGCTTTTCATGTCAACAGACACCTTTCCAGTGTATCCACAGCCTACAATCTCATCAGTAAGCTCACTCATGTCATCTGTTGAGTGACATGAGTTAACCTGAATACAGAACTAGAATACAGTGTTATTGGCATCCCTTATTTACTTTTAGAGAGCTAAACATTACTATACATAACTTGCATATTTCTGGTAATAATTCACCTTGTCAATAAGCAGTGAAAATTCCAAATCTGTGACATCACTGGTAGACACCCGTATACTGTCATGATCTCCAGAGCAAAGATATTGGAAGCACCACTCGCGCAAAAACACAGGTGGTGGTCCACCTTGTGCCAGACTGACTGCCATGATTTCTCCTGCAATCTATGGGTGAGTAAATGACAGAATTTTCATTTTAGGGTTAAGTATCCCTTTAAGAGGAAGAGAGAAAAAAAATCAAAACAATCTTACACACCAGAGCACTTGTGCAGTAACCATCCTCCACAGATATTTGCCAGTTTTGGATAGGCATTAACAAGCACCTCTGACAGCTTAATTATCAAAGGCAGAGTAAAACAGAGTAAGGAAATGCACCAATACACCAATTAAAAAAAAGAAAAATAACATTATCCATCCTACCTCTGAATGAGTGATGTTTTCTGTTATAGTTAATGATCTTCTCCCAAGTCCTGCAAGTGTAAGTTCTAGTTCTGACTCTCCTTTGGGTGTTCTTTCATATTGTTGGTCAAGTAGGAAAAAAACCATTAACAAGCTTTTCTCTGGGCGTTTATATGGTCCAAAACGTTTTTTACCCCTTACTTCCTTTCGGAAAAATCCCGGGAATGACCTAAAAATATTTTTTAATCAGTTTAGAACATTTTAAACCAAAGAACACACAAACACACACACTTTTACTGTGCAAACTGTATTCTTCCAGTACAAACTGTATTCTATCAGTATGTTAAACACATAGACAAAAACAGTTTTTTAAAACAACAATTACAGTCAATCTCACACCTAGCCATTTCTTGCTGTACTGAGTGCCCATGATGGCAGTTTGACTTGGACCTTCTTTCTTGTTGTGATGACTGTCCACTGAAACTTGACTGGTCCCCCTCTTTCTGTTGTCCAACACCAAGCTCTGCTGAATTAGGCCTGCCCTGTCTGAGTGGCCTCACGTTCCCTGGCGAACTTAAGGTGTCGGTCAACATCGACACTAGATTCTGTGCTGTGCTTAAGATGTCACCTAATGGTGCCTGATGAACAATTAAATTTGATTTTAACACTTAAATGAAGTGAACACTTGTATTATATGAATTACAGTGCATGTACACAAAGCTGTTAGTAGGTCAACACTTAAAATTGGTAATTATTTTATGCATTTCATCTCGCTATAGGCTGCAGTGAAGACCTCCTAAACCAGTGTTAATCAGTTAGCTCGCGAGAGCAACTTTCCTACCCTAATAAAACGTGATTAAGCTTGTTTGTGTGTGTTTTATTAGGGTCGGGGGCTAAACTTGGCACGAAAGGGTTATCTCTCGCGCCAATAGTGAGTAACACTGTCCTTAACCGTTGTATTTGAGCAGCTATACACGTAACCGAATCTGTCTCTATAATATCACTCCTCTCTGTTACTAGTAATAAGTAACTGTTAATCATGTCCGAATTAAAAGAAAAACTTACCTGAGGCGATGAGTGAGCGCTTGGCTGTTGAGCTGTCATTTTGGCGCTAGTGGTTTAAGCGGGGGCGCATGCGCACTACGTGGATGGAATCGATCAATCTTCCCTCTGATAGTAATGCTGTCGTAAAACGTCGGCGATAACAGGAAGTGACGTCAGTTTCGCGCATGCGCGGAACAAATCGTGTTTCCGGGACGGATCGCGTAGCCACAATGCCTGTGATCTTGATGACGTATTTTTGACAGTCTCTTCGCGCACAGCGCTTCGTGTTCGTAATTCGCACTTCGTGCATGTGAAAGAGTTGTGGTTGTGTCTGTAAAATGTCATAGTCGTAGAATCTGAAGTTGTACTCTAACAAACAAACCAAAATGTCGTACTTGTAAATTGTCTTGGCCGACGATTTTGGAATTCAAGTCTCACAAAAAGCTGAATTACATACACTTTTTTAAATTACGCACGAGTAAAATAATATTACACACAAATTCTTTCAGTTACGTACGTTTATTTTTGACAGTGATTTTATTTCATACATGTGGTGACTCGTGAATGGTAGGGTTTTTTTTAGCGCGAAAGGACTAGATTTAAAATATGTAATTTAGCTATTTAAGCGGCAGCAATGTCAAAGTAGCCTAAATATAAATTGCAGAGTAGTAAGTGGGAGGATGACTCAAATCTCACAACGTGAATTACACATGTGGTGAGAGACGACTCGAAGATTCTTTGTAAATATAACTAATTGAAATTCTGTCCAGCATCAGCAAATCTTTTCAACTTTACAGACTTTAGTCTGGCATACTCGTCCTTGACAGCTACTGGATTTAAAACAGTTTTGCTAAATTTTGCATGTTCTACAAACATATACTTCATGAAAGATGTACTGTAGTTCTGTCAGAAGTTAAGGCAGCTCGTTAAGGTAAGCGCATTATTGTTGTTCATTAGTATGTATTAATTGCATATTTTTTGCTATCGTGGTGTGTGTTAAGTTCATGAACGAGTGAAAAATACCTGCTCATTGCGTTGCTTTCGATGAACTAATTATAGTGGGCACTTTTGCACAAAAATGCACTAATTTCCTGATTGCCATTTGAAGTGGTTTCTGGACATATCCTATTAGTCTTATTTTCTAATTTTCTTAATGCATTTGCCTTGTTTGATCTATTTTCCTGATTTTTATTATATTTTTTCATCGTGTCATAATTATAAGGAAATAAAAAATGATCCTTATCAATGTTGATTGACATTGCAATAAAATACTATCACATTATTTTGGCAGTTAAAATTTTGGGCTAGTTTTTTACTGTTGGAGTGAGTAGGTTTTAGTGAGCCTTTGGGCTGGAAATCGTCCACCTAATCTAGTGTTAAATTTCTGGTTCCTATGAACACTAAATTTCTTTCTGTGTTTTGGATCACCAGTAAAATCAAATCATAAATAGGTTGAATGTTGTGAGAGAATTCTTCTGCAGATCTGGGAGCACAAAAACAAGACACAGAGAGGCATCAAGCTTTTGAACTCATTTATTTTAGAAACTACAAGTCTTTATATATGGTGCCAAAAGACATCTGGCAGGTTTCATATGTCCAGGGATTCACAGAATGACCAAATAAGGTATAGCAG